>NW_027272732.1:0-284522 GCF_040938485.1 Diadema antillarum
TCTGTATTCATCATGACCTCGTCAAATTATTTCAATGATTATTAGTAACGCAGTATTTACCGATTCCATTCTGACCGCTCGATTTTTATTCTTGAAGACCTCTTCGTACGCGAACGACAGCGTTTATCGATTAGCTTCGGAGTTCTATTGTCCCGATAAGATTCTACTCCAAACTTGTCTGGGCTCGATCGTTGTCCCCTCCCCTCCCTCCCATCGCTTGGGTGGTTTTCGATGACGTATGTCATCAATGAAGCGCGATAGGGATGAGTCAACAACACAGGGGATGTCTATGTATATGTTAGATATAATGCATCCTATGTACTCTTGTATAGGTCACTTTTCCGTTCATATTTTAGTTGTAGATCGCTGCTGCTTGTTTCTAAGGTAAAATCAAACTCTCTAAGAGAACGAGTACACACAGACGTGCATGATCACTTCTCTTAAATTATATCATTTTCTGTCTATGTTTCTTCGTTTAATAATCATATAATGCAGTCTAAACAACGTTGTATATTGCGAAGACCGTGTTTTTCTTTTTAGTGTAGAATACAGTCATTCCTTTGATCGTTAATCCCGCTCGAATGAATATAGGAAATGGCGCATTTAATAGAGTAAAATATGTTTACAAAATGAACGCAAACGTATAGATTCTAACTCGTTTGATATTTGGACGTGTAAGTCATTCATTCCACTGATCATTCAATCGTTTCATCATTCCATCGTTTCATCATTCCATCGTTTCATCATTTCATCGTTTCATCATTCCATCGTTTCATCATTTCATCGTTTCATCATTTCATCGTTTCATCACTCCATCGTGTAATCATTTCGTCGTTTCATCATTTCATTTCGTCATCATGTCCATCGTTTCATCTCATTTGCATTATCTACAAGTGGGAAGTAACAGATTGTAGCGTTTTGTACGATAATTGCGGAGTCTTATGCTTTGCACAATAGTATACGAAAAGGTGATATTGCATTCAGGCATAATTATGTGTAAATGTGTAAACAAGTTGATCGTAAGGTAATGACCGAGTACCCAATGAGCAATAGAGAGTTCCAAGGTGTTGCATGATGCATGAATGAGTGCTCATTACAGATATGACTAAGATGTGTGAGTTCTCTGTCGTGGTTGAGTGATTGATGTAATCGACGTTTTGATATTCCCAATGTTCATGATACATCTTTTACTCTACTACAAGTCGCACCTAGCTTCAATAGTTTACAAAAATGTATCTTGTAATATCGTGTTATGTATATATAGTTGAACTTAAAAAAAAAAAAATCGGCAAACCACACGGTCATTAACATACGTTTCGAGACGTAAGCATATCAGACGTTACACAATGATATTGAAGTTGTAAAGTATCGTGACTATCATGTCGTCGTTTATTTGTTAATTTTGTTTAAGAATGTGTTGTACAACATTTTTTTTTTTCGTAATACATGTACCCGTTCGCACCTCGTGGAGCAGTGGAGCTGTGGAGCGGTGGAGCTCCACAGCTAATGAATATTAATGAGCTCATGAATAGTAATGATCATGAATATGTATGAATATGTATTTATGTAAATGTACATGCATTATGTATGAGTGTGAGATATAATAGTCTGTGAATGGGTGTGGCAATAGCAATAGTGAATTGTGGAGAAGAAATGAACATTATCAATAATGAATTGTGGAGTTGTGGAGCTTCAAATTGGCCTAACATATGAATATGAAAGAGCTTAAACCATGAATATGTATGATTATGTATTTATGTAAATATGATTTGTTTATGCGTGTGCGGAGGTGTGGATGGTGACTCTTTGCAACCGATGACATGGCTTGTGTGGAGTGTTTGTTGTGGAGTCGTGTGATTTTACACGATGAATATTTTATTAATTCTAGGTAAACAGACATTAAAAAAAAAAGAAATTTGCATGCGTTACATGCACAGATTTAAAACAGCGAAATGACGAAATGACGAAATGACGAAATGACGAAATGACGAAATGACGAAATGACTGTGTCCATAAAGACCGTCATATTGTACATATATCCACCACTTCGACGTTTCGTCGATTCGTCATTTTGTCATTTCGTCATTTCGTCATTTCGTCATTTCGTCATTTCGTCATTTCGCTGTTTTAAATCTGTGCATGTAACGCATGCAAATTTCTTTTTTTTTTTAATGTCTGTTTACCTAGAATTAATAAAATATTCATCGTGTAAAATCACACGACTCCACAACAAACACTCCACACAAGCCATGTCATCGGTTGCAAAGAGTCACCATCCACACCTCCGCACACGCATAAACAAATCATATTTACATAAATACATAATCATACATATTCATGGTTTAAGCTCTTTCATATTCATATGTTAGGCCAATTTGAAGCTCCACAACTCCACAATTCATTATTGATAATGTTCATTTCTTCTCCACAATTCACTATTGCTATTGCCACACCCATTCACAGACTATTATATCTCACACTCATACATAATGCATGTACATTTACATAAATACATATTCATACATATTCATGATCATTACTATTCATGAGCTCATTAATATTCATTAGCTGTGGAGCTCCACCGCTCCACAGCTCCACTGCTCCACGAGGTGCGAACGGGTACATGTATTACGAAAAAAAAAAATGTTGTACAACACATTCTTAAACAAAATTAACAAATAAACGACGACATGATAGTCACGATACTTTACAACTTCAATATCATTGTGTAACGTCTGATATGCTTACGTCTCGAAACGTATGTTAATGACCGTGTGGTTTGCCGATTTTTTTTTTTTTTAAGTTCAACTATATATACATAACACGATATTACAAGATACATTTTTGTAAACTATTGAAGCTAGGTGCGACTTGTAGTAGAGTAAAAGATGTATCATGAACATTGGGAATATCAAAACGTCGATTACATCAATCACTCAACCACGACAGAGAACTCACACATCTTAGTCATATCTGTAATGAGCACTCATTCATGCATCATGCAACACCTTGGAACTCTCTATTGCTCATTGGGTACTCGGTCATTACCTTACGATCAACTTGTTTACACATTTACACATAATTATGCCTGAATGCAATATCACCTTTTCGTATACTATTGTGCAAAGCATAAGACTCCGCAATTATCGTACAAAACGCTACAATCTGTTACTTCCCACTTGTAGATAATGCAAATGAGATGAAACGATGGACATGATGACGAAATGAAATGATGAAACGACGAAATGATTACACGATGGAGTGATGAAACGATGAAATGATGAAACGATGAAATGATGAAACGATGGAATGATGAAACGATGAAATGATGAAACGATGGAATGATGAAACGATGGAATGATGAAACGATTGAATGATCAGTGGAATGAATGACTTACACGTCCAAATATCAAACGAGTTAGAATCTATACGTTTGCGTTCATTTTGTAAACATATTTTACTCTATTAAATGCGCCATTTCCTATATTCATTCGAGCGGGATTAACGATCAAAGGAATGACTGTATTCTACACTAAAAAGAAAAACACGGTCTTCGCAATATACAACGTTGTTTAGACTGCATTATATGATTATTAAACGAAGAAACATAGACAGAAAATGATATAATTTAAGAGAAGTGATCATGCACGTCTGTGTGTACTCGTTCTCTTAGAGAGTTTGATTTTACCTTAGAAACAAGCAGCAGCGATCTACAACTAAAATATGAACGGAAAAGTGACCTATACAAGAGTACATAGGATGCATTATATCTAACATATACATAGACATCCCCTGTGTTGTTGACTCATCCCTATCGCGCTTCATTGATGACATACGTCATCGAAAACCACCCAAGCGATGGGAGGGAGGGGAGGGGACAACGATCGAGCCCAGACAAGTTTGGAGTAGAATCTTATCGGGACAATAGAACTCCGAAGCTAATCGATAAACGCTGTCGTTCGCGTACGAAGAGGTCTTCAAGAATAAAAATCGAGCGGTCAGAATGGAATCGGTAAATACTGCGTTACTAATAATCATTGAAATAATTTGACGAGGTCATGATGAATACAGACAAACTAATGCTAGAAAGTAGTGGATACTAGTGATTGGATAATTGGTCTATGGGTTTAGTTATCTGCGAAGCTTCATGGGCACCCTTCAAGTACGGACATGCCATTATAGCTTGACATAATATCATACCCTCAATCTTGAGCTCATATTGTTTGCATCTAACTATTATCTAATTATCGCTATTCGAGTGATTACTGCCAACCATCCCCCATCCCTCTACCTCAGTTGGTGTTGATGATGGGATTGGTCCTGCGTACTATTCTATACCATCATTATCTCCTCTTTATATCCTCACAATTTAATCTTTTACTGGATTCACTTTTTTCTTCTCGGCGACATACCATCATTTTCCTCACCTCATTTGGCCTAAGAGCATATTATACCCTCAAATATTGCTCCTCCGTATACCCTCACTTCCGTACCTCCTATTGTTCTCATTACGTAATCTATTGTTATAAGGGATTATTTTCTGCCTCGATATACCCTCAAAACTTCTAACTCCTATTGTTCTCGAACTGCTTACGCAAATACCCCATTGTTCTCTTATCTCTCTCTATTGTTTGGGGGCATTAAATTATCGATTTTCGGCGATATACCCTCAATTTCTGCGCCTCAAACCTCCCGAAAATGGTACCTATATGACGAATCGACGAAACGTCGAAGTGGTGGATATATGTACAATATGACGGTCTTTATGGACACAGTCATTTCGTCATTTCGTCATTTCGTCATTTCGTCATTTCGTCATTTCGTCATTTCGTCATTTCGCTGTTTTAAATCTGTGCATGTAACGCATGCAAATTTCTTTTTTTTTTAATGTCTGTTTACCTAGAATTAATAAAATATTCATCGTGTAAAATCACACGACTCCACAACAAACACTCCACACAAGCCATGTCATCGGTTGCAAAGAGTCACCATCCACACCTCCGCACACGCATAAACAAATCATATTTACATAAATACATAATCATACATATTCATGGTTTAAGCTCTTTCATATTCATATGTTAGGCCAATTTGAAGCTCCACAACTCCACAATTCATTATTGATAATGTTCATTTCTTCTCCACAATTCACTATTGCTATTGCCACACCCATTCACAGACTATTATATCTCACACTCATACATAATGCATGTACATTTACATAAATACATATTCATACATATTCATGATCATTACTATTCATGAGCTCATTAATATTCATTAGCTGTGGAGCTCCACCGCTCCACAGCTCCACTGCTCCACGAGGTGCGAACGGGTACATGTATTACGAAAAAAAAAAATGTTGTACAACACATTCTTAAACAAAATTAACAAATAAACGACGACATGATAGTCACGATACTTTACAACTTCAATATCATTGTGTAACGTCTGATATGCTTACGTCTCGAAACGTATGTTAATGACCGTGTGGTTTGCCGATTTTTTTTTTTTTAAGTTCAACTATATATACATAACACGATATTACAAGATACATTTTTGTAAACTATTGAAGCTAGGTGCGACTTGTAGTAGAGTAAAAGATGTATCATGAACATTGGGAATATCAAAACGTCGATTACATCAATCACTCAACCACGACAGAGAACTCACACATCTTAGTCATATCTGTAATGAGCACTCATTCATGCATCATGCAACACCTTGGAACTCTCTATTGCTCATTGGGTACTCGGTCATTACCTTACGATCAACTTGTTTACACATTTACACATAATTATGCCTGAATGCAATATCACCTTTTCGTATACTATTGTGCAAAGCATAAGACTCCGCAATTATCGTACAAAACGCTACAATCTGTTACTTCCCACTTGTAGATAATGCAAATGAGATGAAACGATGGACATGATGACGAAATGAAATGATGAAACGACGAAATGATTACACGATGGAGTGATGAAACGATGAAATGATGAAACGATGAAATGATGAAACGATGGAATGATGAAACGATGAAATGATGAAACGATGGAATGATGAAACGATGGAATGATGAAACGATTGAATGATCAGTGGAATGAATGACTTACACGTCCAAATATCAAACGAGTTAGAATCTATACGTTTGCGTTCATTTTGTAAACATATTTTACTCTATTAAATGCGCCATTTCCTATATTCATTCGAGCGGGATTAACGATCAAAGGAATGACTGTATTCTACACTAAAAAGAAAAACACGGTCTTCGCAATATACAACGTTGTTTAGACTGCATTATATGATTATTAAACGAAGAAACATAGACAGAAAATGATATAATTTAAGAGAAGTGATCATGCACGTCTGTGTGTACTCGTTCTCTTAGAGAGTTTGATTTTACCTTAGAAACAAGCAGCAGCGATCTACAACTAAAATATGAACGGAAAAGTGACCTATACAAGAGTACATAGGATGCATTATATCTAACATATACATAGACATCCCCTGTGTTGTTGACTCATCCCTATCGCGCTTCATTGATGACATACGTCATCGAAAACCACCCAAGCGATGGGAGGGAGGGGAGGGGACAACGATCGAGCCCAGACAAGTTTGGAGTAGAATCTTATCGGGACAATAGAACTCCGAAGCTAATCGATAAACGCTGTCGTTCGCGTACGAAGAGGTCTTCAAGAATAAAAATCGAGCGGTCAGAATGGAATCGGTAAATACTGCGTTACTAATAATCATTGAAATAATTTGACGAGGTCATGATGAATACAGACAAACTAATGCTAGAAAGTAGTGGATACTAGTGATTGGATAATTGGTCTATGGGTTTAGTTATCTGCGAAGCTTCATGGGCACCCTTCAAGTACGGACATGCCATTATAGCTTGACATAATATCATACCCTCAATCTTGAGCTCATATTGTTTGCATCTAACTATTATCTAATTATCGCTATTCGAGTGATTACTGCCAACCATCCCCCATCCCTCTACCTCAGTTGGTGTTGATGATGGGATTGGTCCTGCGTACTATTCTATACCATCATTATCTCCTCTTTATATCCTCACAATTTAATCTTTTACTGGATTCACTTTTTTCTTCTCGGCGACATACCATCATTTTCCTCACCTCATTTGGCCTAAGAGCATATTATACCCTCAAATATTGCTCCTCCGTATACCCTCACTTCCGTACCTCCTATTGTTCTCATTACGTAATCTATTGTTATAAGGGATTATTTTCTGCCTCGATATACCCTCAAAACTTCTAACTCCTATTGTTCTCGAACTGCTTACGCAAATACCCCATTGTTCTCTTATCTCTCTCTATTGTTTGGGGGCATTAAATTATCGATTTTCGGCGATATACCCTCAATTTCTGCGCCTCAAACCTCCCGAAAATGGTACCTATAACACTACTGGGGACACCCCCCTCCCACACCCTCCCCCCCCCCCCCCCCCTCGCTCGCTCCGCTCGCTCGGGCTCGGTCGCTTCGCTCCCTCGCAGACTAACCGCCCCCCCTAAGATGAAATCCTGGCTACGCCGTTGGGCATACTTAAATCGGAATCTCAATTTTTGGCGGCCATCATTGATACACGATTTGCATCCGTCCAGATTTGAAATCAGCACCCTTAAGATAGAGTAAACCATCATTATTCTAAAATATATTAAAATCTCATTTTTTAAATTATCATTTGTGTGTGTGTGTGTGTGTGTGTGTATTGTTGTTGTTGTTGTTGCAGCCAATTTGGATATCTCAGAACCATAAAGTTGCTCATTCATATTAAGATTCAGTCCCTTGAATACTAGTATGTGTTACCAAACAAATCGTGTCAAGTTTTCAGCATTTTTAACTCAAAATCCTCAAGAAAGTCGCATCAAGATTCGGATTGATCAGCCCCCTCGAAACATTTCACAAGGGAAAAAAGTTCAATTTTTCACAATTTATAAGGAATATAAATTATACCAGTATACGAATTTCAGATTTGGGGAATCATAATTGATTATCTCAAAACCCTCAAGGATGCAAGAGTTGCATCATTCAAGATTCGGATTCAGCATCTCGAAATAGCTAGGGTACTGAGTAGCAATAATTAATTCCAAGGAGGTACTAGGTGAGCTCGCCTAGTACCTCCTTGGTATACTAGTAAATAATTCAAAAATCAGACTTATTTGGACAATCGATGTGTACATGTACGAGTATTATAGTACCCAGACTATAGTAACTTCGTCGAGAGAGGGAGTGCGTCGCTTACATGTCTACCAGCAGCAGCTGCTTCTCTATGCATACAGTTGGTACGCATCTCGTGCGCCAGAGACCCAGCCAGTCAAAGCCTAGCCGGGCCGCGGGCGCGGCCGGCCCGGGGTGGGTGCCGGTGAGCAAGGGCCTAGAGATCAGTGTGCCAGCTGCTGCTGCTCTAGCTCTGGTAATTTATGCCGGCCGGACGAGGATCCTCGCAGTGAGAATCTCGGATATTTGAGAGAGCCGCCACAGAATCCAGGCGCCTCAACCTCAGTTGTACCTGAAATTTTACTATTTAGTGACAATGTTTGAAACCAAGCTATAAGTATTAAGTAGCACAACCACAGCCTTGTACCAAGTACCCTAACTAACTCTACTCTTGCAGTCTTCCTCTTGCCTTGGTTTGAATCCTTCTTCAACTCAGTCCCTGCCCATGCTGCCTGAGCTGAGCTGAGTCGATCTGCACGAACTGTGAAGTGTAAGTTAATTTTCAGCTGCTGTAACTTGTATTAATGTGAGGTTACTTTGTATTTCGGGGGTGTATACAGTGTAGTCGTACTATTTGGCAGGTCTGGTGTGGTGTATCATCATCATGTATATGTATGTGCAGTGACTTTTAAAAAACACATTCGTTACACTTTACAGCTTAATACTAGGGTCCTAACTGCTAGGTCTATGTGCATCTAAAAAGCAACGCTCCTCTGCTAGTCTCTACTAACGAAGCAGAATGCTCTGCACTCCTGCTTGAAGAGGTATGCAGAGGTTGTGGTGACTAGTTCTTCTTGCAGGGTGTTCCATAACTGCGACCAGCAGCCCCAACGTACAACGTACAGTGTTGGGGCTGCGCCGTTTTGGCATCGAAATTTTAATGTTGTACCAAACGGGTGCCGTTCCGGCGCTGTATTTCCTTAATTTTTCAACAAAAACTACTGGGAATACTTACATGGGTCGATTAAACCTAAATGATTCTTATCGGCGACTGTTTGATGCATTTCATTGCTTATGATGCAGAAAATGCTGTCTTATAAGGCAAATATCTTCAGCTCACCGATGCTCACTAAAACTCTCAATCACTTGCACATGCGCACAGCATGCATTCAGTCGGTCCATTGACAGCTGTATCGCTGGCTACATGATGCATATTCATTTCACCTTATATGCACCGTGTGATGATGCATTATTCATATCCTTGAGCATCCGTAACGGTGACGTCACTGTTTACGCATGCGTAGATGCGTACAAATGGATATACACGTTCAAAATAGCAGCAAAGCTCTCCACTAGGGCAGGCCGCTTACTCCTAAAAAATGTGGAATATTTTGCAGTTTCCAGATAAATTGGTGAGAAGAAACAAGGCAATGGGGTAGTGTATATTTCATTTTTTATTGTCACTGTGTTTATGATAGAAATTTAGCCATGGTTTATTTGTGAAGTTGCCGTATATGTGGCAATAGGGAGTTGTTCGTGATTCTCACTTTAACGAAACTGCGAGGTAGCCGCCAGGACCCCGCCGCAGAGCGGCGGGTCTCCGGGGCTAGGTGTTCCATAACCTAACTGTGTAACCTGACCAGGAGTTGGAAAAAAAATCTAGGCATCTCCGAATAACAATGTACAGAAATGATAACCTTAATAGATCTCTCTTCTGCGTACATACCTGGTACCTGACATACTACAGTACATAGTTTATATGCAACAGTTCACATTTACAAATGTTTAATATTTCCAGCATTGCCCTTGCTTAGATCCAGTGCCTCAGTGGCAATGACCGGTCACTAACATTTTAACAATGACCGTTTATACCCTTATAAAACCTGAATACTTTATCATGCGTGTTATGCCTGTCATGAAAATCATAAATGCAGGATCGACCAATGCTATGAAAGTGTGTTTATTTGGCTTTGTAGGCTGTGTGTGTGCAAGTATGTCTACAAATATGTTGTAGGTATTCAAATTCAAGCAACTGTCTCTTCTTTGTTCGACTTTGACAATAAAAAAGTGGGCTTATTTACATGCACTGTAGGTATTCAACCAATTCACTGACTCCTTTGACAGTAAAAAAAAAGTACAAGCATGTGTAATGTTTCACTATCTAAAGAATAATCCGTGACTTCCATATTTTATTTTCTCTGCAGCTTTTAATTTCAATGTTTCAGTTCAGGTAAAGTTATAGAAATAAATAGATAGATGTCATCTTGTTTTTTCCTTGGTTCTTTGCAGGTTTCAGCACCAAGTGAAGAGGGAGGAGTTTTTCTTTTTTTTTTTCCTTGTTCTCTCTGTGTTTCTCATCTGAAACCATGCCTGCTAAGATAAGCATTGAAGAGGTGAACGCACTTGGTTATGAGGAATTCATCGCCCGTTTCCAGAGCGTCATTGAGCATGGCATGCTCATTGCTGGTGCAGCATGGTCGTATCATCCCTTCCAGGACTTCCGGCATCTCCACAAGTCCTTCTGTGATGTCATGGATTCATTGCCAATTTGTGGTACAACTTTCTTTACCATCCTTCTTCCTGTTTCTCTGCAGTTGTATAGGTTAAAATGCCGCCTTTTGCATAGAACTGTTTCTTCTCACTGACCCTCTACTTTTATTTTTATAAGTGCTTGAATTGAGAGCCTAGTGTGTTTTATTAATTGCCATTAAATGAACATTATTCAAAGATGGACAACCTGTCACAATAGTTATGGTTTAAGCAATCTTCACGCAACACAAACTGCCTGCCGGAGAGGGGTGAAGAATATCGATCTCAAACACTGCCTGTAAGTGGGCAGCATGACACACTAGTGAATGTCATTAAAATACTGTATTTGCCATATATTTAGTCATTATTTTCGCGTGTCTTTAGTTTCGCGAGTAGCACCTGACTCGCTAAATTTGCGAAAATAAAAACCTCATGAAATATTCGGCGTATACAGTACTGGGTTAAGTGACAGAACGGTTCATGGATCAGATAGTGTGACATACTGCAGAATGTGATTGTCCAGGTGAATGTGAATATATATATATATTTTTAAGAGGGTACCAGGGTACCCAGTGCCTTGCATATGGCTGAGGCTGTGTTATGGAGAATGAGGAATCCAAGAAGCCCTAGCAGACTAATAATAGCAAAAAATAAAAGAAAACAAAAAGCAAAACAAAAAGAACAAACGAAGAACAGTACAAACTAATATGAAACCAACTGTGTCCAGTTTTAGATACCTATCTCCTGGCAATGGTAAACAATATAAGACACATGATTGTCAATTTGTGCCTGTGCATCACAAAATCAACAAAATGTTCGCACACCCTCATTTTATGTGAGGACTCAAAATAGATGAAAAATGGGTCAACCTGGTCATTCTCAAGTTTGACGAATAATTTGTTTGACAAGGCGTAATTTACCATTTGCACATGTAGGGACAGTGATTTTCCGCGATCGCGGAAAACGGACGGAAAACGCGGAAACGGCCTTTTGAAACGGAAAAAATATTCCACACGGAAAATCACGGAAAATCACTTTTTAACAAAATAAAACACATAAAAGTAAAAATAAATCCAACAGAAGCTGTGAATTAATCATTATTACATGTCCACGATATTCACAGACTGCGGAAACTGAGTTTCTAAGCCAAGTTGTGTTAGTTGCAAGTTCTAGCGATGTCTAACGCAACGGCGTTAGATCTAGTGATGTCACGATTTCAATAACTGTTGAACACTTACTCAGTTTGATCCAACACCAACAATCATAACCATAGAAGAAAGTCCATTTATATTCCAAAACACAACGTGTGTCTCGCCGAATAATGTGTGATGATAAAGCCAGTATTTTGGCAGTAAAAGTAGCGGCAACAGAAGAAACTGTCTAACTGTCTAACTGTTATCTGCTCGCGGTAAGCTGTCAGCAGGTGAGTGGAGTGGTGACTTGCTATGTAGCTATGCCTGCCTAGCCTAGCCTGCTATGTCGTGTGTAGAGCACAGCGCACAATTTCAGGAGAGAAGAGTGATCAAACTCCAAGTTCACGCAGAAAAAAGAAAAATCCCACGATGCCAAGGTGCCATGCCAGACTGGCATGGGTGGGGTGGAGAGAGAGAGAGACCAATCAACAGAAGAAACCGCGCGTACTGGCGCATTCTTGGAGGTCATGAACTGTCTGGGGTGTTGGAGATGAACAGGGAAAGGGGCTGTTCCCAGGCCCTCTCTCCAGTCAAGAAATTGACACGCGCGCGCAAATTCTTCTGCCAACCAGCCAGCTGTCGGAATGTGCTTTGAAGTTTATTGGCAGCCTGGCCTGGCTGGCATGAATGGGTGTTGAGTTTCAATCAATATCTACTGCTGTTTTATTTTTGTATTTGAACATGTCGTTTCACCTGACAGAAACACGGAAATCGGGAAGGTGTAGGGGAGAGGTTTTTGTTGTGTTGAAATGTGTGTGTGTTTTCCTCGTTTTTTTTTTTTTTTTTTTTTTTTTTTTGGGGGGGGGGACTTGTCTGGATTATTGACTGAAGAAAGATAAATTGATTGTTCCTTTAGTGCTGAAATTTTTCATCTGTTTAGACCTTCTGAAGGAATATAAAGACTTGACTAGACAGTAGTACACTGTAAGTCACTTGACTAGCAAGTCAAGAAAGAGGACATTCATAATGATAGTTGTTGATACTGTGCAGGCCAGGCTTTGATAGTGATACACAAATATGTACTGTCCCACGGCATGATTAACTGGATTACAATGTATTGACTGAAGAAAGATTCAGGTAGATTGATCGTTCTTTTAGTGCTGAAGTTTTTTATCAACACTGCTTATTAAACTGATTATCATGTATTCTGTTTGCAGCTTCTAATCAAAGGAATAAAAACACCTGACTAGCATAACGTCACTAGCTGAGACTCAGAGACTTATTTTACTTTGTATATTTTTTTTCTAATTTGTAGACAGCAGTGTAAACAGTCGTGTAAACAGCAGTGTAAACAGCCCTCTTTATCATCGCCATAATTAACCTTGCAGATTTACACATTATGCAATACTCTTCGAACATTATCACTGTGGCAACCTATTTGTTAAACCGCCATTTGGCAATCTAAAAAACTCTATAGGTTGCCCGGCTGGCAACCAAGGAAAAAAGTTAAGTGACAGCCCTGTGCATGTTTTGACAGTCGAAATAAATAAATTGTCGTACTGATGTTTCATTTCATTTGTCTTCATGGGTGTCTGGTATGTACAGAGGTTGGAAATCATCAGGTATACACTAGGCATAACATGTATGAATGTATACACGATTACACAGGCACACAAACTTCAAATAGCAATCTTTTAATTTTTGTTCATTTTTGCATGCAAATACATGTAAACGGAATTTGCATTTTTTGTATGTACAATTCATATGGGAAAACGGAATTTCCGTTTTTTCACCATTTTGAAACGGAATTCATGATTTTGTGAAACGGAAAAGGCAATTTTTTGAAACGGAAAATCAATGCCCCTACACATGAAACAAAAACCCAGCATTAGCGCTTTAAAATAGTTCTAAAATTTGAGTTAGGGATAGAAACAACCACTAAAAATTTGAATCAGTAAAATCGATTTTAAGTATTGTTAAATATACAAAATGTGAACAATAGTTATAATAAAGATGTTTCCAGACTAAACCGTCTACAGTTCTGGTTTATTGAGAAAAATACTGATATCTCCTTATATTATGGGCTTTATTGTGAAATTTTTATATGGTAGGACGTTTTGTGGTACAACAAACCTACGCATATGCATCAAGTGTGATATCTTTAACATTTTTAAAACCACTGCTCCCAAAGGTAAACAGGACCTTTAATATTTCTGAAAGAGCAATTCTTCTTCTTTAGTTTTCTGTAGTTTGAGACCACAAAACGAATGGGACATTATTGTCTTTTTAGCAGTTTTTCTAAAACCTTTTCTCAGAATGGTATGTTAGGTTGGTCTCAGAGCCCCCTACTTTCATTTCTTTAAAAACCCTTTTCACTTCACTTTCAACTCTAATTAATTTTGAAAGGATGATGCAAAGTCTTTCTTTGAAAGTTTGTATTAGTCATGAATAGAATTAGTAGAACATAGAATAATGGAGTTTGGACATTCTGGTTGGCTCATTCATTGCACAGCTTTGTAGGATTAAGCACTTGAGTAGACCCTATAATTCGGAGCCTCATTTCAGTGCACAATTTTTCTAAAGTGTGTGCCTTCTTTGCAATGTTTAGATAGGTTAGGAAAATCCATTCGAATTGAGTTCATTTTAAAGTCTGCTCCTTCAAAAACTTGCTCATAACTAAAAATTCATGCCTTACGACTTTCTGTTGGTTTTGTGATGCAGAGTCAACATTTGAAGCACATCCACTAAAAGTTGGAACTATAGGAATACTTTCGCATTCAAGCTGATAAATTCAGAAAGATATTGAGGTAAGCACAAGATGGTAACCAGTTATTTCAATGAGGCAAACAATGAAGAAACTAGGAATATAATCATGATGTGTTTTTCATTTCGTTCATTGATTTGCTTTATTGTTGTGAACAGGCAAGCAATCCATTCTAAGATGTCATCCAAATCTTGCCGGGAAACTGGCCCAGCAGGGAAAACTGACAGTGGAGTCTCAACGCGAACAAGCCGGAGCTGGGCTCCTTGGGCTGACCGATGACCAGCGTCAGCTAATGAACGAGCGCAACGATGCGTACCGCAACAAGTTCTCATTTCCCTTTGTCATCTGCGCGAGAGAGAATAAAGTTGAGGCCATCCTGAACGGTTTGGAGAATCGCATTAAAAACACGGAGGAAGGAGAGATTCATACAGGAGTGGAGGAGGTGAAGAAAATTAGTTATTATAGACTTCTGGACCTTGTGCAGGAAGGGAGCAGTGAAATTTCTCCTAAATTATGACATTGAGGATACGAAGTCCTAGTGCTTTTTCCCTTCTATCTTTGTCCTTCCTGTATTCATTTGTTGTTGGTTTGTTTGGGTTTTTTTTTGGGGGGGGGGGAGGGGGAGGGGGTAGCTGGGTTCAATGTCTCTGTTTGTGTGGGGTTTTTTTATGCTTTCATGTGTAACTGCTTTTTATTACCATATGATGGTACCTGTTTGCTGTATTCTAGGGTTCCAGACTGGTCTTTGCAACATTAATTGAAAATTGCAGCCCCAGTAACAGGTTGAAGATTCAAAGTTTAAGGCAGATTGATAAAACTATTGAAATGCGCACGTTCCAGCAGGAACTACATTTTATAGTTCTACTTGGATTTCCATGGAAACAGCTTCATGCAAATGCAGGCAGTGGAAAGATATTTCAACCCAAACTCATTGTGATATGAGTAGACTTAAGGTAACCCATTCCTTACGGGAACCTGGTGTACCAGGTTCCTGTGGGAGCAACTGATAAACGGGAACATGGTATGTTCCCAAAATGAAGACAAGAGTGCTTGCTTTCGTGGCCTAAATTCATGTTTCTTTGTGTTACTGTGTAATGCCAAGAAAAATGGATTTGATAAAAAGATGAGAGTTTACTCTATCAGTATTTGTTCTCTTTTTGTTGGAAAATGCGTATATGACAGTATTATTTACTTACTTTCTGATTTAGTTTGTGCTTGCTCTGCTATAAAACTCGTATGAACATGTACATAGTGATCAAAGCTGAGCTCAGTAGATTTCTGTGTTCGCTGATCCCAGTCTTCCCATTCAGGTGCCTGGTTTTGTGTAGAACAAAAGAGTCTGTGAGCCCATCAGCGCACGCCATATTCATGCCTTGCACCCGATCGATATTTTCATTGTTCGATGGCACATGTAGTTGACCCTGGAAAGGGGATATACGTACTGCTTGACTGCTTTCGCACAGGTGGATTACCAACCTGTCCGCTATCTCTGTGGATTGGTGAAAAGAGTCTCATTTGGGGGCATTAAAGGCACCCAGAGAATTGCGGAAGGAATGCATTAAGATGTTGTAGTGAGGTTTTCAACATTCATGGATGTTGGTGTACATTTTTTGTATCATGCACTACACACACACACTAGCAATCATTGAAAAATCAGAGTTCCATTTCACACAATTCAAATGTGAAATTGTGGCGTCCGCTGGACTTTTATTCAGAGGAAAAATGATATTTAACAGATGGAGTGAGAGTAATCTTCACTCCATGAGCTACTTGAAGATGTCGAATATATTTTAGAATCTTGCACCCTGGTTTTGTACCAGACTCTCAAACTTCATGCATATGATTATGTCATCCAGTCCGCCCCTTGTGGCAACCAGTGTAAGATATGACATTTAGTATATCACATACATGTAGATGTCCCTCCCCTTGCCAATACTTTTAACCAATCATATGAATGACCATTGGTCATCTGATGCATAATCAAGCAGTGGTCACTCAACAAGGCACTATCAGCCTAAGGACCGATGTCAGCACATACATTACCCCATGTCATATTTTTTTTTTTATAAACAAAAATATTTCACGTTGAGGGATAATGTATACATGACAAAGTTATATGCAAATGATGAGATGAGTCTACCGTTTGGATTTTTTTTTTTGGTGGGGTATACCTTCATTTCTAGGATAATCAGATGAACCTTTGCCTTGATCGTTACCTTGATTCTCCTTTTTAGATGGAGGAATATGTCAAATTGTGTAAATTGCATTTCCCAGCAATTTCTTTCATTAATTGTATTTTGATAACATGGAAACATGTGAGTCATGCTCAGTCTAGGGAAAGATGCACTATGGTGTCTTTGGCAATCATGTTACATTGTATTACATGCAGTAATTTAAAAATGATTGACAGTTGATGTCACAGGCAGAATCTTGGTTTGCATTATAGAAGGGTTGTTTTTTTTTGTGGGCGTATCCAAGTAATATTTAAAAAATTAAAAAATGTAGTACAAGTTGTTTATGGCACAAATATAGGTATCAATTTTGCCACATGAAGTGATGTTGAGGGCATCATGAATCAATATACAAACAAGTCGACATGCTGTTACACATAATGCATAGTTCTTTCAACTGAAACTATAACTGTCAGATTAATTTGATTCCACTCTCACTCGCATGTGACGTAAAACAAAGATTGAATTTTAACTCGAAGTATAATGTGATGTAATTACTAGTACATAGCTCAAGCTGATATATCTTTCCTGATGTTTACTTTTGCTCTGATATTTTAAACAGTCCTTGTTACCACCTTCAACTTGTATTATTTCTATTGACCCGTTGAGGACGAGTCCCGAGTTACTCGGGCAAGTGTCTATGGGAAAGTGTGTTGTAGCAAAATCAAACCGTCCTCAACGGGTTATTGTTTAGAGTCTATTGCAATGTAGAGGGAAAGAATATGGATGTATATTGTATTATGTGGAATTTATTTTCAATATTGCAGTATGAGCACATGTATGTGGGATAATACAATACTGATCTTTGTATGTATGTGTGTTGTGTGTCATGTGACAAGGTTCTCTTTAAACACACGTGGAACTCAAAATAATGGAAACTTCTACCTCGATTTGAAATAGATGTTTATTGCATTATGGCACCACTGCCACTTGAACCAAATGTACATCACACATAACGTGGTGTGTAAATAATTTGTTTATAACAATTTACATGATTGTGTACAATACAAAAGTTGATACATAATAAGCATGTGATAGTAAGAAGAAATCACCTAAACATGTTTCAAATATAAGCGAACATAGTACATGGAGCAGAATCTCAGCAAAAGTTCATACATAAATATGAAAATAAGTGAAAAACTCATAACCATTTGAATGTTAGTGCCTGTTCTGTATTTGATTGTATTACTGGTATGGCATGCCATTATGTGGGCTAATACATTGAGCATAGTTCCATGACCATGATACTTTTCATGCAATACAGTCAACTTCCATTTCAATGAAGTCCTAAGGACAGGTACTAGTAGTTCTCTTTCATCACATCAAAATTTTGTTATAACTGAACAAATAGAGTACAGTACTGTATATGAAGAAGTATAGATGATAATTTTGGGACCTGAATTTTCATTTCGTTGTGACCAGAATTTTGTTGTAACTGCTTGTTATAACGAAAGCACTGTACAGTGTACCTCATGTATATCAAATTCTTGTTACAACGAAGTAAAAATTCAGGTCGCAAAATCATCATCTAGTTTTATACACTTAACTGTTCAGCTATAACGAAAGTTCGATGTAACGAAAGAAAGCCGCTGGTCCTGAGGACTTCATTATGATGGAAGTGCACTATACACCATTTTGTGAGAATCCAAGGATGCCAGTTGCAAGGTATGAGATGGACTTATTTCTTTCTCTTTTTATCACCTTCAATATCTCTTTTGTTTGAACATAAAAATTACCTTGAAAAGTCCTAGAACACATCAAGCCTGTATGAACCTCTTCAGAACAAAACAGATAAGGAGGGACAAGAAAGGGGCAAAGTTCATTTGTAGCATTTATGGTTAGGTACACATATCACATACATGTAATTGTCTTATTTCAGCATTAGAACATATATGTTCCATGTGAATCATATCTATTTCAATGCACATGAAAGATCTGTTAATGTGTTTAAAAGCAAGTGAAAGGAAATAAAACATTTTATGTCATGTCATTATACATACATGTACCTATTTGTCACAAAAGCTAATGGCTAAATTGCACTATTTTGATACTAGATGAGGTCCTTCAAGATTTGTTAAAGGTTTACAAAAGACTTGACCGAAAGATCGGTCATATCCGGTCGTCAGGGGTATGTTCCGCAGAGTTCACAGAATCCCGAGAACCAATAAAGTAAAAGAAATGATAAAAGACTCAGGAGGACAAACAATTTTTTCTTTCTAACAAAAGGCTAACAATATTATAATCAGACATGAAACATGCATCATGGTATTTGGCAAAACAGGCTTACAACCATGATTATTAAACATTCATTGAGTGTCCAATCAATGTTTCCTACGCAAACGAAATGGCTTTGGCTGCAAGCCAAGGACCAGTATATGTGCATCTGTGCTTCCACAAATAAACAGCATGCAAATACAACTTATTTACTGCAGAAAATCAGATTCTGCAGGCTTGTCATTGAGGAAATAACAAGACCTATAGTTAGCATATCGCATGGCTAGTTTCAGTTGATTTCCAAGGATCAGTTATGCATGTCTCTTTACTCGAGTAACGCAACTCAAGAGCCATTTTCCCTTGTATTAAGGCTTGGTGCACGATAAGTGAACTGAACCCTTAGTCCCATATATATAGGGAGAGAGATATCTAGATGAAAGTTTACAAAATACATTGTATGCAAATACATTTCAGCACTCTTCATGCAGTCAATATCACAGCTTTACTTGCAATGGCATGCTTGTGCCTTGGCGCGATTTGCTTGAAATTCTTTGGCATCTACAAATACATGGTACAGCACATGATATTTGCAGCTTTCTCAACTGTATCATCCCTATACCACAGTGCATGATGTGGATGGCCATTTGATAATCCCCACAAGACAATAAAATCACAGTCACAGACCAGTTGAGCTCTTTTATGAATTGTTCGGATGCTTCCAACTGAACCCCACATGCAACTAACCAGTGTTTGTCATTATGGGTTATGAGATGAGCATAAGTTCATATAAAGCCACTTGTAGTTACACAGACATCCTTTTCGACTGTCTAGCGACTACAGGGGAAACTCCATGTAATGAACACTGATGTACTAAGATGTCAGATATCACAAGGAAATTTCTGCCATCCCGCCTGTGCTTCCATACAAGTCAATGTATTAAAAGCTGCTTTAGGCAGCTGTTAAACTGTTTCCCTCATGGCATCAACCACATGATGACAAATCAGGAGTTGGTTGACCCTGGACATGCAAGCCTAAATTCCTTATCTTGAATCAGACACTGGAACCTACCACAGGCTTCAAATTATGTGACGATGTAAACTTAGTAAACATCATACATAAGCTGATGGTGTCTTGGAGACATTTCAATCCATCTCCCTATCCCAGTCTTGCAACATTTCTCATTGGTCAGGGGCAATGGTGTGCACCATGCATTCCCTCTGAGATGCAAGACCAGTCCTGGCTAACAGTGTAAGCATGATAACCCCATCTCCACGTTCCTTCAACACAGAAACATTTTTTTTTTTTTTTCTGTGTGTGTAAAACAAACTCCAAACAAAAAGAGTCACTGCCACCTCCCAAAAATGAGATGACTACCAGTCTACAATTTGACCAAGATGGCATGATAATGATAATGATGATGATTGAGAACATAGAAGTGGATGTTGATGATACATATGATGAGGGTGATCACATCAATAACAATGACGCGTAGGAGGAAGATAACAATGATATCGACAGAGACACTGTGACAACTGACAATGACGATGACAGGACAATAATGACATTGATGATGATGATAGTGGTGATGACAATGACAAAGATGATGACGGTGATGACGATGATGACTGGTCATGAGTGAAGTATGACGGTGATGACATAAAAAATGACAGACCATGACTATGGCTGAGAAAAACGACTGGTTATGAGTGAAGCAGGAAAATTGCTAGAAAACCTCCAAGAAACTGGTAAGGGTCATTTACTAGTTGGGAATGTCTAAAGAACCATGTCCACACCTTTGTCCGCTACTAGTGGCTATTTCACTCCATCCCTTAGAATCGTCCTTGAGATGGGTTGACTTGTTGGCTCAGCAGTTGTCCTAACTTCTCCTCTTTCACCCTTCTCATGTGTAACAACTGAACAAGGAAATAACATAAAACAACAAAAAACAACAATTTACTATACACAGATATTTTTTTTTTGCTTTTTTTTTTTTTGCTTTTGACAAATATTCAACAGATTCATAATTCTTGTCTGATAGAGGAGTTATGTCTATTGCAGTTGTAAGAACTACACAACAAAGCTCCATAATACTATCATACATTAAACAAGAATGCCATGCCATTTTACTGTCAATGTCATATCGTGTCTGGAATGACAAGACCTTGTACAAGCGTATCTCAAATTTTGGTGAAAATGACTTTTTTGGATTAAGAATGGCCAGATAATCATTTAACCCTATTTTAACTGGGGGGTCAAATTGACCGCCCCCCCTCTACATTTCGCGCCACGATTCCGCAACGCGCAAAGATTTTGCTGCGTCATTTCATGACTTTTTTCATTGAAGTCTCCTGCATATTTTGAGACCAAATTTGCGACGTCCAGGTACACCGTTCTGAAGTTACGTAATGTTTTGCATATGCATGTCAACCCGAAAACAGCTCAAATTCATGATATCGTGTGCAAATCCAATGCAAACTGTGTTTTTTGGTTAAATTGATACAAATTAGATTATTTCAACTTTTAACCATTCAAATTAATTGATTCTAGTGTAGATAAGCTTCAAAAAGTGCCTGCAACAAATTTTGGCAAAAAAACAATAGAAAACAAAAGGTCGAAAAAACAATAAAATAAATAAGAAATTAACAAAACAATAAAAAACAAAAGAAATTGATTTTGATTGTGCTATTTTTTTGTGTGTCTTGAGGAACTCTGACACAAAAATTTAGCAATCCTTCAGTCTTTTTAATGGAGTTATAGGTAAAAATATGATTTCATGCATAAATTTGCATAATTAATTTATTGAAAATAGAAAGCCAATATTTTTCCATTCTACGACCATGTAATCTTGTAGTTGACATCCGGCTCTATCTTTGGGCAAAATTTTGCGGCGATCGCGCGATCGATGGCCGAGATCTGAAGGGGGGTCAAATTGACCCCCCCCCCCCAGTAAAAACTTGGTCTCAAATAGCCCAGTTAAAATAGGGTTAAGTGGCGTCCTTTCCAAATCCTAGCTGTCTTACTCCCAAAATGAAGCAATTACAGCATGTCAAAGGAAAGGCTATCCCATTTGATATAGTGCTTTGGCTGCCATTTTTTTTCTTTCTCTCCTAAACATTTGACATTTTTTAGATACAAGGTCACTTCTTGGGTAGTGTGACACAGACAGTTGTCCTGCATGTTTTTGTATTCACCACAAGTTTCAGTTTTTGAAAGCTTCTATTCGAACATACAAGTATACAAGTGAAAGTGGCAATTTGTGATCTCAGTTATGATGGCATCCACTATTTAGATATTGCAGAAGGCATCTGCAGGGGAAAGTTTGAGAAGAGAAATTGTGGATTTTAAAAAAAAAAAATTGTCGAAAGAAATTGCGGAGAGAAATCAAGGAAAGAAATTGTGTGGGAAAAACAAGCAAACCTGTCAGTCGTTTGACATGACACTCACCCTCCTCTGTTCGCTGAACTGTTTCAAGAATTCCTCTAAGTTTATCTTGTCGTCGGTGAATCTCTCTGCCAGGTCATCTGACAAGTGCTCAGCATCCGCTGCAGACACTCGCATGTTGTCAAGGAGATGATGGAGGGAACATTGCTGGAAGGACAGACAACGTTAAAAAAACACGCATGAATGCTATTTGTTTCCACACCAGCTGACTTGCTTACAAGGCCTACATAAAAGCATACCATATCACATGAAGAAGTACTGTATTTGCCAAATATTTTGTGAGGTTTTTATTTTCACAAATTTCGCCATTTAGGTGTTATTTTTTAATTTAAAAACATGTGAAAATATTAACTCTGATCCCGACATAAGTGTGACGTGCATGCATACATTTCTCTGTTCAGTACTATACTCCACAATTGGGAATTCAATCACTCATGAAATTTTCCGGAAGTCCTGATTCACAAAATACTAAACTCGATAAATATATGGCGTAAACAGTAAATGTGGATGAAATTTGATGTCATAAAAGTTATCCTCTCTTATTCACTGCACATAAATTAAACTCTACTAATCTATTCACATTTGTTTTTAAATCTGATCTTACTTATGTGATTTGATAAATCACTTGATATATAACCAAATCAATTACTAGTCTATCCAATTACTTGCATACATTAGGTAGTAGGCCCTGCTCGGTACAGGACACATTTGACATGAATAAAAGGGTGTATTAAAAAGACAAAATATTTTAGAACCTTTTTTGGGTTTGTAGATGTGCAGATTGATAAGAACAATTTTTATGGGTAAGAAAATGGACATCTGTTGGTTTCCTTCCAATAAGTTATACATATCGTAATACAGGAAAACCCCATTATAACCAGCTTGCTTACAATGAAGTACCACTAAAGTGAGGTGAATTCAGCTGCCCCCATTGTCCATTACTGTATTGAGCTGGTCTCTTTTTCAATATTTACAAAAAGGTACAGGTTATGTTACAGACGTTTAATTCAGCAGTGGCTGCAATCTCGTTATAGCAAGGTTTCCACTGTACAACATGAAAGCTTACCTCATTTAAGCGTTGTTGTTGGAGACAGTTCATGTCAAATTTGTTCTTCAGCTCTGTCCTCGTCCTCACTCTTTCTTCCAGATCTTGCTGAAGCGCCTCAACTCTGGGATGGTAACTCAGATTAATTTCTGCAAATGTCACACACACACACACACACACACAAATAACAATGAATTTGATGAATGGTTTTCTCATAAGTCCAGCCATTGTGACATAAATACCTGTTTGTCATAAAGCCACTTTTTTGTTTGCTAGATTTAGTATCTTTTTATTGTAATTCAATCATTATTCATTGATGGTATTTTAAACGGTCAAATAAAAACTTGTCTGACACTTGGGTTCTACTTTGGGTGGGTACCATTGTTTTCTTCGACCGCAGAATGAATGTAAGAAATTCAATCTCAACTTTTTTTTTCCACTGTGTGATGTGTAGATAAATTTAGAGATGCTAATTCAATGGTGACAAAATGATAATTCCTGCAGAAATGTTCTGTCGTGACTTGATGGGTTCTGAGTCACCCTCCCTATGACCCGAATCAAGACTCACCAGCAATCTCCTCACAGGACCGGTAGAGCTGGGCGCGGTCGGCCAGCATCCTCTGGATCTGGGGAAGCTTCTGGAAGATGGCATCCAGCTCCTCCTCGTCACTCAGGAGCGCCTCCAGCTGATCCTGGCTGAGGTCCTTGAGGACATCGTCGAAAGACGGCGGGATGAGGGGCATGGAGTAGGCGTGCCCGTTTTGCTGCACAAGAAATGCAGTGGATCACACATTCAAGACACCATTGAGCGAGATATCAAATGACAATAAACACACCTCTCCAACATGAAATCTTTCTTAACATCTCAATCATTTCATTGACTGGAAACTCATTAATATGCACAACCTGGAAAGCAACTCTCATGTAGACACAGTCAACTTTTCATAAGTAAAAACTATTGGGACTGGCGAATATACCAGTTGTATAAACCCATGCTTCTCAACTTTTTTCAGCCCGAGGCCCACTTTGGCTCCTACAAATTTCTTTGAGACCCAGTTAGATCAATCATTAATCATTTGCATTTAATTTTTTACCAAAAATTGCTGCCCATCTGAGAAAGTCTCATGGCCCACTGATTGAGAAGCACAGGTATAAACCACATCCTGTTTATACTAACCAGGTAAAGTCACATATGAATTAAGTTCATAATAAGACGATTATTGGCCATTTTTCATTGTAAGAGCAACTGAAGATACAGACTGGAAATGTTGTACTCCGGAATTCCCAAAATCTTTCTGAGTAGTCTGTAAACATACTGAAAGAGATAAACTTACCAGCCCTCTAATGCTGGACATACCAGGCACTGGTATGTTGGGTTCTACGATAGGCAACACCGATTCAAGCATGGAACCATTCACTGCACTGGGAGTCGGTGATGACAAGGCCTGTGATGCCATGGTGGTGGTCGATGATGAGGGAATCGATGTGGCAGATGGAAAAGAAGGTACCGGTTGCTGCGGTAGGGCTTGTGTCTGCGACGGGAACTGGCCGGGTACAGGGAATCCCGAAGAGCCAGAGTGGGGGGTGGGCATCTGTATGTGTTGGGGTGTGTGATGAGAGTGGGGCGGGGCTGGTTGGAAGGGTCCCTGGGGCCCCACTGACTGTTGAAGAGGGGGAAGCTGCTGGGGTGATGTTGATGGCTGGGGTATGAAGTGCTGGTACTGGGGAACTGGTGGCATGGGCCTCCTGCAAGTCAGAGCATCAGGCATCACAGAAAAATGACAGTTTTAAATTCAATGATTTATTACGTGAGTGGATGCACTGCTCTGTCACTGTTTACATTCATAAACACAACTAAGATTTGAAAGGTAAGCTGCGCAAAGTCTATCAATATCAGGATAGATTTATTTTGGAGGGATATATGAATAGTTTCATGCATTACATTTAGTACATTTGACTGAGCAACTAATGGAACTATTTGTGGAGCAGAGCTCCTCATATTCAGATTTGCTTTGATACCTAGAGTAAAATCAAACACATGAGACCATAAAAGTTTCATTAATATTTGACTTAAAGTTATGGAATTTGCGAGTTTCAAGTATTTTCATGAAAACAGTAGTAACAATCACATTCACAAGTTCAAATTCCATATTTACGAGATGCTGTTACACAACTTCCCACTAGTTTGTACAAAATCTATATAAAATCATTCCTCTTGTCAACGCGATTTGAGTGACTATAAACATCTCTCCCTTACAGTCTACCGGTAATTGCTTTATATTGATGAAACTGTGGAACAATATGATAAGAGTATAAATTGTTCTTCAGAACTCATGTCATAAAAGTATTTAGTAAAGATTTGAATGGGAGACTGTAAGGACATAATTTCAGCACCTCATCTAATTTGCATGTAATTTGCATATACAAATGAGTCCAGAAAAATACTGTTCTCGGAAAACATGCAAAACTGTAAGGCTGCATCTTACTTCCTAATTCTGTTTGCTACTGTTTGTTTTACTCTATCTATGAAAGTTAACTGATACAAAGCTTCTGCCAAATTTGCTAGTTTGTGGTTGAATATTATAGCTTACTAATCATTGGAAACAGTTTGACTTGCTTCAATGCACCTTTAATGCAAAAACAAAGAGACAAAAAAACAACTTTTAAAATACTCAGCTCCATTCAGAGTTTGAATAGAGGGAAACATAGATTAACTCACTGTTGGGGCACGTCTGGCTGTATCAACATTGGTTGCTTGCTGAAGTCTTGGATGAGGGTGTGAATCATTCGGCCAAGGTCTGTCTGGACACTGAACTGTTAGGACAAGGACGCAGAGTACAATTACAGGTTTGACCGTCACAAATGGTCATAAATTTGTAATACCACCTAAGCTACACCGCTTGTAATGCTATTGTGATTTTATATTTTGTAATATGTTTACAATCGCTATGTGATGACAGTGAACTATCAATTGAAAAAAAAAAAGAAAAAAAGGAAGAGTGGAGGTCATAGGAAGACAGTAAACAGGTGTATCAATGTTACATGCATAAGAAGGCAAGCCTTCGGTTTTTATGTCTTTTCATAACAATATTTGCACTAAATTAGAGCAAACATCAAAAATCAAAATGCTTGAACAGTTTGGACACAGTATTTCACATTGGTGAATGATTTTGGTTTCCTGTTGAATGCTGGACTTCGTATAACTAGTAGTACTGCTCTGTATTCACATTGAACTACAGCCGAGACTTTGTGCATAAACAACAATAACAAACTAAACACAATTATCTATCAGTGCTCAACTCTGTTGTAATCTCACATGAAGTGATACTATACTTACATTGACAAGTGGCAGGTATCGGACAACTTTCATGGAGTCATCGAGAAAACCGTGTCTCATTGGTGGAGAGACGGTGATTATTGGCTTGGCTTGAGGAAATTCTGGTGGTAAATAACTGATCAAAATGAGGAAAATTTAAATCTTTTTGTCATTTCAGTTGCTAAGCAAAAGTCTATGAAGCAGTTATAGAAACATCTACTGTCTCCTTACATTTGAAGTTATCAATCATATGTGTTGCATCATCACATTACTCATATGAATTTGGAGATAACAAACAGAAGAAAAATGTGCGTAGAGTTGACTTTGGCAATGTTGGTACCCTTTACAGCTTTCTAACCTTTAATTTTTTTCTTTTACATTTTCCTTGCAATGAAGTAGCGCAAATTACATACCAAATTAAAGCTTAGCATCTAATAAATTCATATCTGCCCAAAAACTAAATATTTATTTCCCTGACATTATATGGCTTTCCTAATAATGATTCATATATCATCTTCATTGCAATCACTGATCAACATCAAAGTTTTCATCATTCTCGTCATCATTTTGGATCATCATCATGAACATTACTCATCCATACTGTGAAATTATGTACATTTCCCCCTTCCTGATGCAAAAGGAATTTGTAAGGGCAATAAGTAATTTTGCAATCTCATAAAATGAAGACAATGATACCAGTTGCTAATTATGGGTGAAATCTCATTTCAGAATTGTTGGGCCATACACTGTACCTACAACATTTTGCCTGAAAAAGAAAGCTGACACAAGAAGGTTTAACTGGAAGCAAAATAACATTCAATCAGACATTCAATGACACAACGGGGGACAAATAATAAGTTATGCAATATTTGTAAACTGAGGAATGAAACAGAATGGGTGTGTTGGGTGGGGAAGACTGCAAACAGAATGTTGTTGAACATTGTAAACAATGAATCCAGAGGGCAGCAACATATTGCAGAAGGAAAGAATGGTACAATCAAACTAGACAATGAACTCACATTGCAAAGGCAACATGGTTGCCACCACAGGTGAAAGTAACTCTGTACTCTTCATCCCGCTTCAGTTCCACAACACTGAAAAAGAGGGTAACATATATTCAAAGCTTCATTAACTTTTGTATTCATCGTTTTTAAATGAGCATTTTGATGCTGCGGCAGTCAATCTTTAGAATGTCAACATTCCATATACTGTGAACACTGAATACTAAACTCTGATGATAATAATATGATGATAGAGTACACTGATGGTTACCTTCTTAAAAATATGGGAAATATGACATAAAAAAGGGACCTTTCCTTGCTCACTTCCTACTTAAATTCTCTCAGGGAAATATCCACCCATCAGTTTATAATCTCCTCCACATAATAGTAATAGCTAGGGAAAACAAATTTTCAATTCAGCAAAAGGTAGATTTTAAAAATTTCCATTCTTCATTTTGTTTTTCCCTTTAAGTTAAAAAAAAAAAAGCTTAGTCAAAAGATGATTCCCTACATTTACAACAGTCAAAAAACAAAACAAAACCAAGTTTCATCTTCCTCATAAATTTCTACTTCATGAATGAAAATATGCTAGTAAACAGCGTAACTAAATGTTTGATGGAATCTGCCTTTTCTCCTCACTTTGGATTCACATTCTTCAGTGATTCAATTTGCTTGCTCCTCTGGGCCTGAAGGGGTGTCACACTGGGCAGATTACTCTTTGGTGCCCCAAATCCAAACCACGAAGACATGGCCAATCTGGTCTGTCTTCCAAGGAATGAGAGTCTGTCTGTCTTGCTCAAAAGTATTTACACCAGGTATTTTTACAACAGGTCAGCAATGTTTGGTGGTGGAGTTACAGGTCTGTGCTGCAACAGAAAAGACACAAAAACAGATATTTGATCTTTGTCAGATTTGATGAAGTACCGTACTCTAACTGCAATCACAGGCAGAGCTTGTGTTTCTGCCCCAATCACCTACATCAGTCCGGGAAACCCGCTCATGAGGACCGCTCATGAGGCGTTCCCCCCGGGCCTCATGAGGCGTGGGGGCGGTCCTCATGAGGTGGGGCAGTCCTCGTACGTGGGAGCGGTCCTCATGAGCGGGTTTCCCGGACTGACATGTATTGACATTGTCATAATTTTGCTTTAACAGCTCCACACTCAAGAAGTTTTGATGCAATGTAGCTGTTCAGTTCTACTGTTGGGTTGAATATAAAGAACACAGCTATCATAAGCACTTGTCTAAAGTTCTCAATTATCACTGAATGATGAAAAAGAGCACAAAACATAATATCATCCTCACTCCATCAGCCAGTGTTAACTGACATCAGTGCAGTGGTAATATAACAAATCTGTGTAAAAAACGAAGAAAAAAATGAGGAACAATGATTATTTTAAAGGCATCAACAAAATTGACTGGACATTTCATCTTGCCCATCTGAATCTCTGTTAATATCAAGATAATTCACTAATGTTAATTAACTCGCTACAAAATTATCACAGAGGATTGCGTGTAGAAATGAAATTAACAAAATACGTTGTAGAACTTAACGCAGAGACTACGTCTGGCTTCACAGAATACCCTCTATGCTCTAATAACAGTTAGACATCTAAAACGTTAGAGATAATAAACTCTTAGTATGGTAGCCCTACTACATATCGACCACCTTCTTTTAAACCGACCTTGTATAATTTTCGCGCACTGAACACTTAGTACGCACTTCTCTGCGCGCAAAGCATATAAAAAATGGATTGGCTTTGAATGTAGATGAGGATGGTGTGCGAAAACGCGATAATTCACTGTTCATAAATGGTTTTAATCAAGGACAAAATTTCGAATGAATATTTTCACCGAATCGTAATGACAGCACAATGTACTGTCTATGGAAGTTTCTAAAAGGCTTCTAAAAATCTTCGTACAACACGGTGTTCAATACAACTCGGTTTGCGTGCATTGTCAATGCAAAAACAGCGGTCGATCCTAATAACACGATTTACCGCGGGGAGCTGAAACAAGGCCACGCTAGTTTGTCGGCGATATTTTTGCACTGAAACTTCGAATCGAAGAGGGAACAACGGCATTTGATAGAGCTGGATTTTCTCAATCACATAGGTCAAGTTTTTTACGTGAATTTCAGTGTTAAATATTTTTATCAAGCAAATAAACATTAGGCGGTTGATGAGTAGTAGGTCCAACCGACTACGGAGGGCTATAAAAGTCATAAGTAAAAGATAAAAAATGACAAAAAACTCCTCTGAAGAGACAGATTTTTCTGTCCACTGCACTGCCAGTGCTATGTGCTAGTAAAGTTAATGCACAAACGTCAAAAGTGTACCGTACCGGGTAACAACGATTTCTAGCAACAGACCCCTGCCTTGGAATTTTACACTGAATGGTTCAATGGATAGACAGTACAACCTCTATTTATGAATGCTTATGAACCTACAAAAAGAGTTGATGAGCAACTTACATGATCATACCAGCACCAGTGCAGTAAATTTACCGGTAAGCACTGTAAAAATAATAACAAACAATGCAATGTCAAGTCAAGAGCCTGACCCAGCCAGGGTCCAGAGACGAGATCTAACGTTATAATTGATATCTAGTCACTTCAGCTCCAAGCTTAATCATACCGATACCCCCATGGCATAAGCTGATAAGTCCACGGCCCAGTCTTTCAAGCCCCACGGCCACGGTGTGTGACGTTTGATTCTAATCTTGGAAGTTGCCGATATCTCATTTCAGCTCCTGCCTCGGCCTTGTTGCAACACTCACCTCCTCGTACTGATGGCAAATGGCTGCCGGCTGGCTGGCTGATTATTTTGTACAGTTTTTACTACGTTGATCCCATACATGTACCTTTATTGGGCTTGCAACTTCCTAGTTTTGTGCTAGCAAAACACATTTATCTAACCAAAAATCTTACGGGGTACGTAGTACGTGCACTTGAGTACGTGTCCCTTCTGGTGGCAGTCACTCCAGAAGCCGCCAAATAGTCTACAGATATAGCCAGTGGCAGTACGCACTCGAAAGACCCTGAACAAGTAAGTTCTTTTCGGCTCTCCAGGCTCAGTAGTTTTGATTTTTTTTTCTCGAATATTTAGAACATAGAAGTTACCATAATTAAATTTCAATTGCAAAATTATGATTGAGAACTGCAGTCACTGTTTTAAGATTAGCGGTTAGGCATTATGACGGCTTCTCGTCGCTGGCATGATTTAGTGGTCCCACATATATAAAATTGTGTATCGCAGGCAAAAAGCCTTTCCAGTGTGTTGTGCACTGTGCTGTGCTGTGGCAGTGCTCCTGCTTAAGTGCTAGACGTCGTGATCTGTAGGTTAGTGTAAAACTGTTGTATAGATCATGAACGCTCGAATGGTAGGGTCTATTACAACAGACATGATCACACCAGGTTTCCAAGGCATGCGCATGATACAAGTTGTAAAAAAAACCCCAAAACAACAACAACAACAACAACAATTGCACGCCACACGTGAACCAAGTCTGTCTGTGATTCTTGACTCAGTTGAGGTTATGTCTCTTTTTGGCAATATGGGGTTAAAAGGGATGCCAAAAAAGCAAGAATTCTCTATCAAAATTAACAGATATCTCTTCAGGCAAAATTTTTTATTTTTATTTTTATTTCAATTCTGGGAAATCTTGCAGCATGTCCTGTCCAACTAAGTTGGACATTTCCGGATTATTATGCCCAGAGAAGTTACAAATCAGCCATGTGTTTTTGCTTTTTGTTTTTGTTTTTCAATAAAGATACTGACTTTACAGCATTTGATCAGAAAGATTATGTGATGGCAAAACTTGAATGTTCAATGGCAAATTATGAGTTGGGGGTAGGGAGTAAATGTAATTTGATTGCAGATTACCAATAATGCCAATGACATTTATTAAGGCCTATTCTATTCCTTTTTCATTTTCTTTCTCTCTCTCTTCCTACCCGTCCTCTCTTCCCCCTTGCTCTCCCTTTCTCCTCTCTCTTTCTTTCTCTGTTGGTCAGTCTGTCTCTCTCTCACTCTTTTGCTTGTTGGAAGCTATTGAATTATGTTTTTATATTGTGAGGTAAATATGGAAAGGAATTATGTGTGAATGAGTTGCCCATCTGTTTGTCCACGTATTTCTTAAATCTATTATTCTCTGTAGTTAGCTTCTTGGAGACTGTGGGGGATGTACCAGCAGTAAGAATGTCTTCTGCCTTGAGTGGTGTGGAGACATCAGCGGTGGGACTCCTCAAGAGAGCGGTGGAGCTGGACCGCAAGGGCAAGATGGAGGAGGCCCTCGTCTGCTACAAGGAAGGCATCAACCTCTTCATGGAGGTCTTGAAAGGTGGGCCAGGCCACTTAACTCTTTATGTGCCACGTTCGCACGCCCGACTCGATCGACGGCGTGTCAAGTTCGCATATTCTGCTCATCTGGGATTTGTGAGATGATATCACCATCTAATATCCGTGTGTGAAAATATCTTAACTTCAGCATTTAAGAAATCTGTTATTTTGCAACTTATTTAAATTCAGTCTCTGTCATTGTGTTTGGTTGATTTTACTCTGTTTCTTAAGGTGAGCTTGACTATCATGGCATGGATTAGGATTTGAATGGCATATATCCTTATTATATTATCCAAAAACAAGCCAATATTGCTTTGTAGACATTCTTGTCTATGGTTTCCGCTTCCGTAAAGAGAAATGGCCCCAGAAGTGACCCACACTTCACCAATCTTGTCATTGTAACAGCATCTCTCTTCATTTCACTTCCTGTTCTTCACAGGGACAACAGACAAGAACAAAAAGCAGACCCTCCGCCAGAGGATCTCAGAGTATATGGAGAGAGCTGAGAAACTAAAAGAATATGTCGATGCTCAGATTGAAGGTAATACCTAAAGTTCCATGATAGCTACAAAATTGGCTCACTAAAAACTGAGAACCAAGTCAGAGATTTTTTCTGTTCCGTGAAGTATGTTTTCTCTTCTCTGTAACTTGTCTCGATTGTCTTGCAGTGATCATGGTAGGATGCCATACAACCTGTATTATTTTGATTGATAAGGCGTAAAGAAGCAGAGAACAATTTCATGGTTTAAAAAAATGGTTTAAATCACACATTTCTCATCTAAAACGTACTTACACCAATGTGGAGTACTACAAACCTACTTGTGTACTTCCTGGAGGCAACTGAAACCTAATGTTGAGCAAGTGAACTGAGTAGCTGTGCTTGCCTATTAAAAGCATGAGATCCTCACCTAAATGCCAATTTGCGCAAGCAAGTGAAATATTTTAGCAATATTCTTCCCATTTCATATGATATCTTTTTTTCTGTGATTATGAGTTCAGTACATATTATTGCTATTTTCTGATATTTTGTGGTTTAGACCAAACAAGAAGCAAAATACCAATCTGTTTAAAAGACTATGACTTCACATTAATATAATTCTGCCAGAAACTTGTGTGTGTTTTAAAATGTGATAAGCAACTCCCATTCTATAACAAAGTCCTTGGGAATGGCATTTTCTTTGATCATATTGCAGTTGGGTTTTGTTAAAGCCAAACACTGAATGTATATGAAGGTATATTATTAATTTTTACCTTGTTGTGAAATGAAATTAATCATAACTGCTTGTCATAAAGGGAGTGCATTGTACCATATCTTTCTCTTTCCCTCTAACCCACCACCATATCATTTTCTCTTTACATGATTAGCGGGTAAATACCATGAGCAAATCCAGATTGCCAATGATTCCACGGGCCACAGCTACCGATCCATGTTTGGCCGTTTCCTTGACGACCTAGTGACGGAAGTGGAGGTGGAGGACCCTTACATCAGGAGCCACCACCAGGTCTGCAACTTCCTGAGATTCTGTGAGCTTATGGTGTCATCGGTCTCCCCGATTAGGAAGATTCACCTACTCACAGGAAGAGATGAGGTACAAGAAAACAGATTCCTTTATTTGCTGGTGTATTAAGTGTATCCACATGCTAGCCTTAGCCCAAAGTTCTGGCCAGTTTATTGTGAAAAAAAATATGTAAGACAGTCACAGTTAGTTCAATGTGGAGACATACTTTGGCTAAACACTTACACCGTATATTTTACCTAATTCCTCAACTGAATCCATTAAGAATAATCACATGGGTTTTGTTTCCTAATACCAGAATGGTTGTTTTGAAACCAATTCTCGTCTCTTGATATTGGTGCATGTGTGTACCTGTTACTTTGGACATTGAGGGTTAACATAAGTGTGCATGGCTTTGTGTAGTGTCCACATACTGGGCTTCATATGGGATGAGGACAAATACCAGCCACTGGTTAAGTGAGAGCCCTGCTTGAATTGGAGAAAAGTTTATCCCCAGACCCATCCCACTCAAGCTGGAGCCACTATATTTTGATCCCCTGTTTTGTCAAGTACAAGAGGAATACTTTGCATTGCACCTAAAAGATGGAATTAGTAAACTGTAAAAGCAGAAATTTTCGAGTACATGAAATCTATGTGAATTTTGCAAGGAGCCAAGATTCGCAAAATCAAAATGCATGCGAAACTTCTTGTCTACACCGTGCATTGATTGCCAGTTACCGTGAAATTCACAAATGTTTCATGCCGTGAAACAGGCTGTTGGCTCCGATTCGCAAAAAATTCATGTCATGAATATTTCTGGTTTTATAGTACCGATAGTTTAAAAAAATTACTATCATCTACAGGAGTTGAACGTTGAATATGGCATTATACTTTTCGTTTAAACAGACTGTAGTGAAAAATAGTCAAGAAAACATTTGTAGTTTCAGCAAAATCAGTGAAGAATGTGTACATTGTGGACTTCATAGTTTTGCGTGTTCAAATAAGAAAGTGTTATTAGTCGCATGTTTTTGAATTGGTGAATCTGATAGTGTATGCAAACTTGTAAAATTTTTAGTGCTTTTCAATTATTTTCTTTTGTTGTTTGATGGCAGAATTTTCAACAACAGATGACTAAACTTGATGAGCTAAAGCAAAGTCTGAAAGATCATGGAGTTCAACTGCAAATCTCATACTCAGACACACTGCACGACAGAGAAGTGAGGTAAACCAAAAGTTCCATAATTTTGTCCAATGAAATAACCAGTTCACTGAACCCTTGCTGTGCCAAGGAGTTTTGACAGCGTGGCAACTGCATTGGTGTTTTCTGTGCAAAGTGCATTCAAAGCACGCAAAAGGTTAAAACTCTTTTTAGACCTTTCAAAAAAATGGCAAAAACAGGACACTTTCTCAAAGACAGCACACAGTCTGATGAAATTAGTCAAGAACTATTGAGGAAGATGACCTCTGAAGAGTGTCATATAGGAAGAGGCTCTCTCAATCCCATCAAATATTTTTTAGATATCAGTCATAATTCATTTTACAGGTCAGCCTAAATACAAGCCTACCTTTCATCATTTCAGGATTTATCATCACTGTAGGATTTTCTCTCAGTCATGTAATAGTAGCTATGCATCATTACACTTGTAAAACATGTTTGATTGTGTTCGCTTGTAATTTTGCAATTGTTAAACATTTTCATTTTGTTTTTTTATGGAGAAAGTAAATGTAATCTAATTCTGTACTTCATACACAGTATATACTGTAAAAACAAAGGGAAATAGTTTCACGATGCTCAATGTAATGGTCAACCCAAAATTCATGGCAAACCTTTGATTTCCAAAGACCATGATTTCTTGAATCACCCAAAGGTTCAACAGCGGTTGGATCATAAAGATTGGCCGCGGACTGGACTACTTCAAAAGGACAGGCCAGTTCAACATTGGATTCTGCGACATGGACCTCAGAAGGTGTCATGAGACAACTGTGGACATTTTCCATAAGAAGCACACACGGGAAAGATGACAGCCCCTCCCACCAGGCATCTAGTTATCATGACCAACCGTCCATTACATTTAATTCTATCATTGCCAGTGCCAAGTTAACTGCTCTTGATGTCTGCAGTATCTTCTGAAAATGTGTAGCGGTGATCGTGAACGACATGACGTAAGTTATACGCGAAAGAAGAGGTGGTGAGATGGTACTAATCTAGTAATGCAAAATCTTGTCAGCTGCCATTCTGCCTTATCCTGCAGAGGGTAAATTACAAATTAGTGGGAATGTAATGGTGTAGTGGTCTAGTGGGTAGATATCTGGACTCTGAACATGAGGGTCCAAGTTCAAATCCAGCCTTGCTTGTGCATCCTTGAATGAAATATTTATTTACTCTGTTTCTCTTGATCCCATCTTTGTTAATCATTACCTGGTAATGCAAGGTAATAACAGTGGTGGGATCCTTCTGGAGAACAGTGCATCCACTGAAATGTTGATAATGGTGATAGTAAGAAGGATAATCAGGATGGTGATGACGATGATGATACAAAAACTTTCTCCCTGACAATTTCATACGTCAAGTCTTACAAAAAAAAAGGCTCTTTTGATTTCGTGGTCCCAGTCATGGTAATAGCAATTTTTTGCACCAAAGAGAGGGAAGAAATATGCAAATGTATTTAATATTAGGAGCTAGGAGCCAGCAAGCAAAAATACATGGCTCTAGCCAAAGTGACTGCTCTGTTCAAGTGAGGCATGTGAGGAAATGAGACTACTTAAAGGTTATGTTATGAATGCACCCTTGTCTATTTTCTCACATGTGTTAACTGCAAGAGCATAGCAGTGCTGGAAGAATGTAAAATTTTGAAAAAAAGGAAGGTGTGAATTTTTATCCTATGTCTACCATTGTTTGTTCACACATTTCCACTTTACAGTACTAATAGATCTATAGTCAGTTTATGATTTTAGGTCATATTGAAAGTTATGTTATCATTGATGAATGTGTATTCTGTAAATGATTTGGAAAATGTCTGTCAGCACCGCATTCTCAATTTGTTCTTATCTGCAGCCATTTCACATTCTTTGCAAGCTGGCTAATGTCTTTTGAATTCACAATGCATTTATAGATTGCATTCGTCTGGATGAGATGAATTGAAATACAGTCAGACCTACCTTAGCAGCCACCTGTCAATATGGCTACTAGTATATTTTTCCTGAGAGAAAAACAATATAAAAGACCCTGTCTGCTGTCTATAGTGGCCACTTATTTTTGCCTCCCTTTGGTGGCCACTGTAGACAGGTTTGACTCTATGATACTGTGGAAACTCGATGTAAAGAGATCTGTTACAACAGAAACCCTGATATGACAAACTAATTTCTCCGGTCCCAATGAATTTATTTCACTTGTTTTGTATTGTTTATTGACAACTGATGTAAAGAAATATCTGATATAAAGAACAAATTGTCTTGGTCTCAAGGATCTCGTTATACTTAGGTTCCACTGTATACCTACACCTTGACAGGAAAGAATTTGCTCACAGACACACAAAATTGACTGTAAAACTTCCGTGCGTACAGCTTGGCTCTTTTACATAAAGCACAAGTTGGTTTGTGTGACATTAAAGAGAAGGCACAGTCCTTCTTGTACAATAGTAAAGTAAATGAGAATATGCATTGTTTCCTCTTTCAAAGACTAATATTGATTTATTAGGCAATAGGCATGAAGGACAGCACAAAGTGAATGTACAATATCATGAAATAGAATTACAGTCAAACCTGTCTATAGCGGCCACCCAAGGGAGACGGAAAAAGTGGTTGTTATAGACAGGTGGCCGCTATAGACAGGTAATCCAACTTTGTGTGCATTGCTTACATGTACATGTATCATCGTTGTATCCTTACATGTACATGTACAGTGTAATTAGTATGTACGTATGCATACACCGTGTGTTTCATGCATTTAACCATGCCGGTGTATATGAAATTGTTGCACAGTAGCATGTTTATTGTCGTGAAGAATCGTGCATTATTATGACTGAATGAGGGATGAATGCAGCGGTGGCGATCACTGAACGTTGCTCGCACGGCTACCAAACAGAAAAATACGCTGAATTATCTGCTTGGCTACGGCTCCATTGGGTTTTTGGCCGCTATAGACAGGTTAATATCTCCCGCGGGAAACAAAATTTGTGGCCGCTGGCCGCGTTAGAGAGGTGGCCGCTATACACAGGGTCTTTAACAGGGCTTTTCTCTCGGGGGGATTTTGCAGTGGCCGCTATAGACAGGTGGCCACTAAGGCAGGTTTGACTGTATTTTGTATTTTGGTATATTTCAAAGTAAATTGCAATACTGTCCTCTTTCAAACAGTAATATTGATTTAATAGGCATAAAGGACAGCACAAAGTGTATGTTCTGTGTGATAAAATATATTTAAGATGTTTATTCAACTGTGTACATTCTTATTAGCAAAATAGCTTTTGCGATAACAATCTATGTTTCATATAAAGAAACTTGCGTTACCTTGTTCTCAGGGTATTGTGTTGAATCACAAAGGAGAGACAGTTTAGAGGGATGGTTTAGAAAGGTATCTCAGAAATGTTATAAAAGTACTAATCAAGCAATGAGTTTTACATCAGTCATTAAAGCGATTTCTGTGTATTTGATTTATGAAATAAAAAGTGTACGTATACTTATATTTCTCACTCATATGTTGCTACTCCAAATTGCATAAGTAATTTTAAACTGGTCTTATCAAATGAAGCCATAACTGCACCACATGCGTCTAATCCAGTGAAGTGACAGAGCACACAGTGCATCAATTGGCAGTCCTAATCATAATTAGAGCATAACTGTAGCCAGTGCAATTTCTAAAAGGCAGTATGAGTGTTAATTTGGTTTTTGCCATTTCAGAGACCCCATGGTGTTTCAAAGGCTGTGAGTCGTAAACTCTTTTGACCAACCTTTTCCATTTGACCAATTTTTTCCAACCTTACCCATCAGGTCAACAACGTACACCCACCCTTTTGAATAAGCTCAACCTGCCAACTAACTCTTTCCAATCAGATGATGTCTTGCATGCAGATGATGTCTTTGACATCACCCCATGTAAGGTTCACTAGTTTTTGTAAATGATTGTTGTTTTGCAGGGGGCGAGGGGGGGGGGGGGTTATCAGTGTGTACAGAGTCTCAGAAGACTCTGAGATGTTGGGTTCTAGGATGGACTGGTGGTCACATAGAAGGGGACTCGGAATTGGTATTTTTATGACCTGTTTACCAGTCTTGGTCAAAGGCAGAAGTCCTTCGAGTAGTGATTGTCTGACCTACTGTGGTAAAAATGCGAGCAGCTGTCTACTGTCTCATGTTTGCAACATCAGTCACAATCTTGTGGTCTTTGCGGGTCCTTGGTTCTCATGGCCCTCGTTCTCTCCTGAATCTGGTTGGGCAAATCGCTCTCCTGCAGTCCAATTACATGTGATTGTAGCTCTGCTACATGTGTTACAGGAGCACTAAGCTAGTTCAAAGAGGACAATTCCAACCTTACGCATCAGGTCAACAACATTCACCCACCCTTTTGAATAAGCTCACTTTGCCAACCAACTCTTTCCAAACAGATGATGTCTTGCATGCAGATGATGTCTTGGACATCACCCCATGTAAGGTTCACTAGGTTTTGTAAATGATTGATGTTTTGCAGGGGGCGAAAGGGGGGGGGGGGTTATCAATGTGTACAGAGTCTCAGAACACTCTGAGATGTTGGGTTTTAGGATGGGACTGGTGGTCACATAGAAGGAGACTTGGAATTGATATTTTTTATGACCTGTTTCCCAGTCTTGGTCAAAGGCAGAAGTCCTTTGAGTAGTGATTGTCTGACCTACTGTGGTAAAAATGCGAGCAGCTGTCTACTGTCTCATGTTTGCAACATCAGTCACAATCTTGTGGTCTTTGCTGATCCTTGGTTCTCATGCCCCTCATTCTCTCCTGCATCTGGTTTGGGCAAATCACTCTCCTGCAGTCCCATTACATGTGATTGTAGCTCTGCTACATGTGTTTCAGGGGTACTGAGCTATAGCCACCTGAGTCTAAAAAAAAATGGAGGAGAAACAACAAAGGCAGAGTTAGCTTCTTGAGCATCACGAAGCAAAGTGATGCTGCTGCTACCTACTGCATATCAGTCATTCCTCCTGACTTCTTGGAAGAAGGAACCACCATTCCTTTCGGTCAAGCTAGAACTGTAAAGAAGTTTCCTTTTTACCCAAAACTTGGGGGGGGGGGGGGAGGCAATTTTCATAGGTTCAACACCAGGCAGCTAGCAGGTGGTCTGTTTAGTCCTGTTGTATATTTTTGGTTAAGTCTCCCCAGAGACACTGCTTGGCATCTTCAGTCGGGACTGCCCTTTGGTCATAAGACTAATGCTATCGATGGCTGACAGTTCCTCAGTTGTAGATCTGACAAGATATGACGTCAGGTCCTGTCTGATACCATTGTTGAGTCAAATGATAATCTTACATAAATAAAGAAATCGCAGTGACGATGCAAAATAGCTCAGGCCTATTGTTCAGTGGGGTATCCTAGTCAATATTTAGCTGCCACAGTTGCTGGAGTAGAAATTGGCAGAATCAAGATTCCAGAGAGCATGCAAAACACATAGTAGGATGCTGTATGGGCCCATAACTTGCGTTTTGTCAGGACGATGTCCCCTGGTGCATCTCAACTTCCTTCACTCGGTTGAAAGGCTCCTACTCGCAGCAACGCAGCAAATGTGCTTCTGCTTCCTGAGATTCCGACCATCGCAACCACACTCCAATTCCCGTGGCATCTTCAGATGCATCGCTAACACTGTGGAGGGATACTTCTGGTAATGGTCTGCTTCCTCTGTATTTCTCGGGGATTAGGCAGAGTGGGATCTCAGTGATGGTGGCTCCCTCAAGATCTTTGCTGATGTGATCAAACATGCAACAAATCTCAGGTTTGTCTTGGAGGGGCGTATCCCAGTCGACATCCAGTTGCCAGAGTTTTTGGAGCAATATCTTTGGACGAAAGAGCAGACCAAAGACATTGTAGTAGGACGTAGTGTGAGCGAGTATCTTGCGCTTGGTCAGCCCATCATCTGCTATGGGTTTTACCACCTTTACAGTCAGTGTGTCAGCACAGATATTCCACTTTGTCCCTGGTACAGATGCTGACGTAGTGTCTTCATTGGCGTCACAGACTTCTTTCTGGTTTGATTGCCATTTCCAGATATTGAATTTCCCACCCTCCAGTATTTTTGTAAGCATTGGCACTTCAGGGCATCTTCAACATCTTTTACAGATTCACTGAGATCGTCCATGTAGAACTGATCTGTTACTACTTTGTTGAGCCCCTCATCGCCAAGTGCATGCTGTTCTACGATGTGTCTTAATATGACGATGGCAGCTGCAGGGGAAGGCTTGTCACCAAACGTAACCATTGTCAGTTCATAAGCCTGTATGGGTCGGTCGAGACATTCCCGGAAGACGCAGTGGTGGAATCTTGCATCTTCAGACCTGTTCTTCACGGCCTGAAACATCTTCATGATGTCTGCAATGATTTCCACTTCATTTTCCCGGAAGCGTAAGGCAACGCTGAAGATGTCGGAATTCAAATTGTCATCATACTTTGAGAGGTAATCGTTAAGGGAGTGTCCCTGGAACCTAGATTTCGCGTCATAAACGACTCACACAGGGGTTGTCTCCGAGTCCTTCTTGACAGCGAAATGTGGTAGCAACCACATCTTCTTGCCTGTCTTTCTGTCGTTCTGCAGTTCTTCCTCAGTAACATGGCGGGAGATGCCTCTGCACAGTTGATCTTCCATTTGTTTGCAGTAGACCCTCCATTCTTCAGGTCTATCTCTGAACTGTCGTTCCAACCCGATGAGCCTCTTTACCGCGTAATTTTAGTTGTTGGCAGCTCTTACGGTGACCTTTTCCAGGGCAACTGAATTTCATATGACCCGTCTTGGCGCTGGGTCACGCTCTGCTCCGTAGCCTCAATTGCACCTCCGTCGAGGAATTCGGATGCACACTTGCTCTTTTTGGGCTCCAAGCCAGCAGTCTCCAAACCAATAAACTCCTCCAGAGGTCCAATGGCTGACACATCGACATAGTTCACTGACACGGTAGAACTGTGAGCGTCCACCCTGGATGAACCATCCAAGTGGGGATCTCACAGCATCAGGTGTGTGTTGTCAACGCTGATATCCATAATTCTGGAGATCTTCAGGCAAGACTATTGGTGCTTCTCCACATGGTTTGTTAATCTCTGTCACGGTAAGTGGACGTGACCAGTTACCATCTACATCCTCAAGGACACAATCCAGGGGCGGATCCAGGGAGGACCGCAACCGGCGCACGCCCCCTCTTTATTTTTTGTTGAAACAAAAGAAATAAAAAGAAAAAAAATGGGGGAGGGCTGCGTGCGCCCCCCTTTAATTTTGTAAACGCGTCCCCTCTTTACGGAATTCCTGGATCCGCCCCTGCAATCCAACAGGCATAACTTTCTTCTGATCTTGCTGCCTCCCACAAGACTGAGATCGTGGTCTTGGTATGTATCCTGACTGGTCCTTGGGAAGATGCCTTCCCTCATGAGGGTAACTGGACTCCCTGCATCAAGAAATATGCGTGCTAATTTGCAGGTGTTGCCTCGATGTAAATATCCCACGACAGTAGGAAGAATGTTCTGCAGTTCTCCTTAATGTCCACCACTTATTGCTTTTGTATTCTCCGAGGTGGCAAGCGAACGTGGTGGTGGTGCACCGCTTTCCTGCTGAACTGGAGGATCTTGGTCTTTCTTCCTATGCACCACTGGGCAGATGGAGGATAAATGGGAGTCACCACAAGTTTAGATACTGTCCAGCCTTTCCACGGATTCTTTGGGAGGCTGACTTTCGTTTCCCTTCATTTGGTGCAACTGTTTCTGAGGTGCAAGGCACTGACGAGCAATATGTCCTGGTTCTCCACAGTTTAAGCACTTAAAACCAGCAGGCCATCTTCTTGGTTGAGTCTGGTTTTGCCTTTGTGTCGTCTCTTGTTCATTTGCTTTCTTCTGCCTTTCCATAAGGAGCTGTGTGATTGACTCCATTTGTCTGCTCTGCTGTGACAACATGTGTTCAACTTGTCTGAATCTACTTTCTGTCTCGCTGTCTAATCTTCGAACAAATTTCCCATGTCTCATTCTCTCAGTCCTCCTTTGGAATTCTACTCTTTCGAAACTTTTGGTCTCCATAGCAACCTGTATAGCCTCATCAAGTGATGTAGGACGGGCACGATGGATGCCTTCACGAATGGACTGGTGCTCTACTGCGCAATGAAGTGATTTCTTTCAAGTCTATCTCTTGCAGAGGCTGGAATTTCAGGATACGCTCTGATGGCTAGTTCGTGGATGGCCTGGCCAAGCTCTTGTAGTGACCCTCTTTGACCTTGCCTTCAGTGCCGTAGCTTCACTAAGTAATTTCTGCTTGATGTCCTCGTCCAAAACGACGATCGAGCAGTTTTACTAACTCACTGTATGAGTTTCGCAGCATAGTCGGAATGTCACATATTACACGCATTGCATTTCCTTGCAAGCTGGCGGCTAGAAAATTTGCTGCCTGTTTGTCACTCCATCCATTTACTTCAGCACAGGCTTCGTAATGTTGGTGGTAATCTTGCCATGGTGTTGTACCATCATATCTATCTGGCATCATCACTGGTCGTTCACGGCTGACTTTATTCATTGTAGAACTCTCTTTCTCAATTCATTGTAGTGGATCAAATGTGTTCAAAATCAAGTCCAGCTCATCAGTAGGTGATGAGTTGAAGAGGTTTCCTTTTGATGAGGTAGGCTCTTGCCTTTTCGGAGCAAGTGGGGTAGACATTCGGGCTGGGCGAAGTGTTGAATGCAGAGGGCTGCAGTCTTTGTCTGGTACTTGTGCAGCATAATCCTGGGAAAGGTAACCCGAGGTCTGACCTCCATATGTTGACATTGCTGGGGGGACTTTAATCTTGACTTCTGAGTCAACTGTCGCACAACATGGTTTCTCTACACTTCCCATGGGTGTGCTCGGAGTTTCGCTTCCTTCCAAGTCATGATGCATTCTCTCCTTAGTCTGCAATTTCTCCAATTTCACCTCCATTTGGGTCTCTTCCCATCTAAGGATTTTGTTCTCCATCCTTGATTTCTCTAATTCTTCCATCAGCCCCAACACCTCAGCCTTTTCACTCCTGGACAATGCCATATTTCTTACTGTCAATCAATTGTTATATGCAAATAAACAGGTTTAAGTTAACAGTAACAGTCATCAATCAATGGGTCTCCACTTGCAATATAAATGCTTCAAAAACTAGCAAGAGCAATGACAACAGGCTTGTCAGAGGTTGAATCAATAGAGTCTAATGTATGTAAGTTTAAGAAATGAGTACACTCTAGCTCTAGTGATAAAGAACTTACGCTGCTACACATCCACAACCAGCTTACTTTACTTCTCCAGAACTACAACACAACAGCCATGTTAAATATCTATCAGCGGAGTGTCGCTGCTCCGGCTTCACTTTACCACGAATGTACACACAAAGTCTGTGATGTCAACAATTTTCCCAACTTCCACCATTTCTATGTGCTTGTCAACAAACATACGATAGCCATCGTCTGACTTATGATGCTTCAACCTTTGCGATGACCACCGACATTCCACTGTTAAGTACGCAAAAACATCACCAAACGTGATTGATGGCATTTCCTTCAAGTCACTAGTCCACTATACTGTTTTGCCATTCAGATCCACTACAGAGCCGTCCTCCGCAGCAACACAGCGTCGCTTTCGCTCGGAAAGTTTGTGGTCACAATCCTCTATTTCATTGTAGAGTTTGATGGCCTTTTCGGCAAGAGTCACAAGTTCTTCCCGATGCTTTCCGTAACAAGGTATTCCTCTATCAGACAAGATTTCTTCAGTTCCGAAACTGTTTTTGTGATCCATTTTGTGGTGAACTGTAACTAAATTTGGTCGATGTTTGCAATGCGAAAGCATTTGAGGCTGGTCGCTGCAGTGTAGTTTGAAAATGGAAGTTTATTTTATATTGTTCAAAATAACGGTCATAGAAATAAAATGAAAATATATTTGCAATAAAAAATAGTTTTAATTTTATTTTTATTCAATTTCAGTAAAAACTAAATGTAAATAAAACAAACTCATTATATTTTGTGGGAGTTACGCTGATTGCCATGGTTTTCCATACGCTAGCTATAGCTGGCATGCCACTTATGCAGCGCGGTATGCAGCGCATGCATGCAGCACACAGAATCGATGTGTGTACATAGCAGACGCCGTACCGGAAGTGGGATTGACTACCCGCTCAGAGGAAAATTATCTTGTCTCGCGAATTTCGAGGTTATCGGACCTGTTTGGGGTAGCAAGAATTGGCATGGTACACAGTCCAAATGGGCTTCCATAAGTTACCACTGCTGTGCGAAACTGCGGGTTGAAATATGCCATGTTACAATTATGTTCAGTGATAGCATGCTTGATGTCTTCAAAGGCAGATTGATGGCAGCGACCCCATTCCCATACTGTATCTGGCCTGGTGAGCATGCGGAGTGGCTCAGATAATGGTTGCTAATAATGGGATAAATGTACACAGTAGGTGGCCAATCCAATGAAGCTGTTCACTTCATCATGAGAAGTTGGAAAGCGTGCAACAACTAGTGATTATACTTTCACTGGGCTTGGTGAAACACCGGTCAACAAGAAGATGTGTCTGAAGAATTCGATGGACGTCTTGTTGACCTCACATTTCGCTTTGTAGAGTGTGAGATTCTTTTCTCTCAGCCGCTGTAGGCGGTCGCCTAGACATTGATCATGCTTTGTATGATCGTGGCCATCATGGCTGATATTGATTACGCCAGGTAGTCCCATGAAAGCTGACTAGATGAAATTCTGAAACTGCTCTGCGTCGCTGTTTAGTCCAAAGTTCAGTCTTTTGTACTTGAACAAATCAGCATGAGTAGAAAACATGGTCAAATAGTGTGAAGCTTCCTCAAGTTTTCTATCTGATGATACCCACTGTCGAGATTGAATTTAGAGAAAACCCCAGCTCCATTAGCTTTTCAAAAATGTCATCGATGGTTGAAGTTGCATGTCTTTCCCGCCTAATTGCTTGGTTTACTGCTTGCATGACAACACAAATTCTGATTTGATCAGGTTGCGGGTTCTGCACAACGGGAATAGGTGAAACATATAGTGTTGGCTGATTGCCCACAGACTCGAAGACGTCTTACTGCTGGGGTCGTTCAAGTTTAGCTTCAACTCACTTGCGAACATGGAATGGTATGCGCCCGTGAGGTTGCGCGATGGGAGTAACTGACTCATCAACATGGAGCAGGCAGATTGCATCCGTAAGATTACCCAATCTGGTACCAGTAAACCAATTGGCAAATTTAGTGAGGATTGATGAGCTGACCTGGTCACTGATGTTGTAGGCAATGCTGATTAGCTGTACTGTAGTTCACTGGATGTTTTCAGGCATAGCAAAGTAGGTCCAGTATCCTGTGTACCGAGGGACATTATATGACAGCATTCAGTTTTGTAGCAAACTGGAAGGTTGATTTGCCCAAGAAGTGACGAAAGACTAGTGGATCCAAATGTTGGCTTGTGTGTCTAAATCGAGCGGAGCTGGTAGAGGAAATCTAAAAGATGCCATTCACGGCATTGTTTACCATCTTCGTGGCCGATGTGATATTTGTATGGTACAAATACACTGTAATAAATGTTACTGACTCTGGAACTGGTTATAGGTTCTGTGGTATCGTTTATTGTTTGTCACAGTGTATTGTGGCCTTCACATGTGTAGTACCTTCAAATACACAACCAGTGAATGTGCAATGGCATTGCAAAATTCCATGCTGGTGCACCATTTGAAAGACTTGCTTCCTCTGTTTCATACCGTCTTGTGATGTATGCAGATTAGATACAGTTAATGTATGCAGATTAGATGCAGTAAGGTTACAGCGTCAGGTCAATAGGTCAGTTATAGTGATAACGGAAGCCCTCCGTGTTTGCCAGAATGTTTACCCTTCAGGTTCGCCCTCTTTGAAACATGGTGCACAGATTTTTCGTCATTTCTGGACATGTCTTTTGCATTTTGGACTGCCGCTTCTTCATCTAGGGCTACTTCGATAGCTTGGGCAATCATATAGTTGTTAGAAAGCAGCTTTTTCTGAATGTTAGATGATGCTAGGCCACAAATTAAATGATCTCTTAAAGCTTCTTTCAACTGATCATTTGAGAATGCACAATGTGATGCCATTTGTTTGAGATTCGATGCATATTGTGAAATGGTTTGGCCTGGAGCTTGCGTAGCATTATGGAACTTGAACTGTTCTGTGACTGTCAATCGCTTAGGGCAATAGTGTTCTTTCAGCAAAGCACACAGTTCCCCAAAACTCTTTGCTGAAGGTTTGTCGGAAAAGGTCAGATCACGTAATGTTTTGTATGGCTCTTCCCCCACACTACTGAGCAAAATAGCATGTCTCTGGTAGCAGCTGTCTATGGAGCCACTTGAGCAAGCCTCCAAGGGAGTCACTGATATGTTTGTCTTTGACATTTTTGTAATAGGCATTGCGATGTCCCCAGGCATCTTTTGCGTGATCTCACTTGCAGAGATGCCAAGTTTCTCAGCTGGATAGAAATGGGTTACTGTGAGGGAGTGGAGCGTCCTATCCCTTCCATGGTAGGGAGCTTTTTCATTTTAGGAGTTGAAATTATGCAATTTGATGCATACCTGTTATATAATAATTTTACTTGCATAATTATAATCTAGGAATTTTTATGGCAGATAATCCTAAAAGATATAATTTTGAGCATTCCTTTGTCAGGCTTTGTCGAAGTTATTTCTTCAGTCCAAATAGATTTGACTTAGGCAAGGTTGACTGTATTGCTGTCTTCCAAAGATTTTTGCTTTCTCCCAAATATCAGATCGAATATCCCCATCTGTTAGCAACTGTACATTGTGAACTCCATATAATCCTCTGCTGATGCCTTCTGCTTTTCCAGGGAGGTTTGAGAAAATAGTTGGCTGGATGGCTGAGCAGGAGATGGGTCACTGGGTTGACTGAGTGTGAGATACGTCACAAGGGTGTGAGACTTGGCATAGGATTGGTCTTAGCATGATCTCGCTATTCAAATTCTCCAGAGATACCGATTGTTTCAGCCCACATTTCAAACACCTTTCACGAACACCTGCAAGGTCTGGACAAACCCAAACGTAGTGCTTAGGCTAATCTTGCCCTTGATATGTCATAATGGCTTAAAGTTCTTCAAGTCACATGGCAGACAATCCATAACTCTGTCTTTGTCCCCATACTTCTCACAAATACTTGCTAAGCCCTTTGTACTTCAGTACACCCATTTGTCATGTTGCATTCGTGCAAATTAATCACTTAGAGCAGCAGCACAATGTACGGAAATGCTGGTTGTCCTTGATATTACCCTTGAAGTTAATAGGAAATTTAATATTTTGAATTTTAGGTGTATTCAAGATGAATGTCAGTGCTTTGGGGAGGGTGGAGTGAGGGAGGCAGTTGGTTCTGGACTTATCAGAACCCTAAATTGAGGTTGCAATGGAGCTTGCCCAACAGATGGTGCAGAAGATTGGGGAGTCAACGTCGTAGGCTGAGAGGTGGGCGGCTTGCATGGAGAATGGTCTCCACAAACCTATTCTCACCCTGCCCCATCCAGAACTCATCTTCTTTATATACCCCTCATGTGATACATTCTTAACCAACTAAAGCATATTTACTTCCAACTTGTTTTAATTGAATATCTGCCTTTCTTAGGTTTCAATTGAATCTCTGCCTTTGCTAGGTGTCCCTTAAACATGTCAACATTACCAGGAGTGTCCTTCAATGATTTGTTAATGGATACTGATATCATATTAGTGTACAGCTGCCGTCATCATTAATTCATCACGTATGGATGCATTTAGCTCTGTAGTCATACATAATCAATGCATGCATTCATGCACTCAGAGTGTAGAGTTACAGCGCCGAAATACTCTCCTTTAATTAAAGAAAACAATCAGGAAATACCAGTTGTGTTCCGTAATAAAACACCTGAGATCCACACCTTGACAGGTGGAGTTTGATGTAACCATAGAGCAATTATTAATGTCTCAATAAAACCTTCAGTTGTGTATTTTTTGCAGAAAAAAAAAGCACTTGAAATTTATTTCATCAAAGACAAGAAGTTTGATCTGCCCTTGTTTAGAGCGAATGTGAGAAATTATGCTTTGGCGGTTCACTGTGTGATGTGATAACCCTGTTATAACCACTGGCAGCTATATGCTACATGTATGTAGTTTGTGGGTGGCATTTTGTGTGAATTAGTCTAGACATGGTTAATAGCGCAAAAGTGCATGGATTACTATTTACAGTGCTACCCAGTGGAATGAGATGAGAAGCTTGCTCAGGGTGTAAGAGCAGATGCAATTTGTTCAGCACACCATTTTACATTTGTCTATCACATCATCGTCCTTGATCAATCTGTCACACCATGGCAACAAAGCCACTCCTTTAGCAATTTTATCAGAGAAGCTTTTTCCAGTTGCAGTACAGTTTCCCCTGTGTTTAATCTTACCCATTAAGCTTGCAGCTGTTACTTTTGATGTTCCTATAGTGAATAGATAAGATACTCACCCTTTTTCTTTTCTTTTCTTTGTGTGTGTGTGTGTGTGTGTGTGTGTGTGTGTGGGAGGGGGGGGGGGATACAATCTTCCCCTGAACACAGTGAGAATTATTCATCACACCTACTCGTACCAACATTCTACAATCAATCTATCTTCAGTACATGCATATTGCTTCAGTAGGAGAAATGCTGCAAGGAAAAGACAAGCAAATGTCATGAAAAAACAATTGTGGAATGATAAAGACAGTGCTACAAATGGCACATATTCCAAGCTCTTCTATTGATTTATGAGGTATATGTGACATTTTGTATTTTAGTGCAGGTGCTATGTGCTTTATGATTGGGACATGGGCTTGCACTGAGAATGAACAGGTGTTCTTTTGGTATGTGGAGAGTTGGTTTATAGGAGTTGCCAAATGTGGTTATTGGCTTGCGGCAGTGTTGCATGTCTACGTGATGAAGCATTAAAGGACAAGTTCACCTTCATAGACATGTGGATTGAGTGAATGCAGCAATATTAATAGAACACATCAGCAAGAGTTTGAGGAAAATTGGACCATCCGTTTAAAAGTTATGAATTTTTGAAGTTTCTGCTTAGTCACTTCTGGATGAGAAGACTACTAAAGCTTGTGATGTCACATGTGTACAACTATATAAAGAAAGTATAAGGAAAATTCACGATATTTTCACTTTTCTCGCAAAATAAAAGAACACTTGACTTCCCTCTTTCAGAAGGCAAGGGGAATGATATTACCTTTAACATACGTCAGTGACGAATCGAGGATATGTGCACTTTTTTCAAAAAGTAACATTTTGTGAAATTCGCTTTATATTTTCCTTGTAACGTTGTACGCATGTGACATCATACACTCTAGTAGTCTTCTCATCCAGCAGTGACTGTGAAGATACTTTAAAAATTAATAACTTTTGTCCAATTTTCCCCAAACTTTCACTAATGTGTTCTACAAATATTACTGCATTCACTCAATTCGCATGTATATGAAGGTGAACTTGTCCTTTAATTTACATGATTCTATCTATATGTTTATCTATCTATCTATCTATCTATCTGTGTGTCTGTCTTTCTATCTATCTGTCTGTGTGTCTTTCTATCTACCTGTCTGTGTCTTTCTATCTATCTATCTGTTTGTATGTCTGTCTTTCTATCTATCTGTGTCTGTCTATCTATCTATCTGTCTGTGTGTCTGTCTTTCTATCTATCTGTCTGTTTGTGTCTGTCTTTCTATCTATGTGTATCTGTCTGTGTCTGTCTTTCTGTCTGTCTACCTACCTACCTATCTGTCTGTCTTTCTGTCTGTGTCTGTCTTTCTATCTATCTGTCTGTCTGTCTATGTATGTCTGTCTTTCTATCTATCTGTCTGTGTGTCTGTCTTTCTATCTATCTGTTTGTATGTCTGTCTTTCTATCTGTCTGTGTCTATCTATCTGTCTGTGTCTGTCTTTCTATTTACCTGTGTGTCTGTCTTTCTGTCTGTCTACCTACCTATCCATCTATCTGTCTGTCTTTCTATCTTTCTGTGTGTCTGTCTTTCTATCCGAGTCTTTCTGTCTGTGTCTGTCTTTCTATCTGTCTGTATGTCTGTCTTTCTATGTATGTCTATCTGTCTGTGTCTTTCTATCTATCTGTGTGTCTGTCTTTCTATCTATCTGTCTGTGTGTCTGTCTTTCTATCTGTCTGTGTGTCTGTCTTTCTATCTTTCTATCTGTCTGTCCATGTCTGTCTGTCTGTCTGTCTATCTATTCATCCATCTTTCTATCGATCCAACTATTCTTTTGTATAGCAAGCAAGATTGTTAACCATTTATGGTAAAAGTGGAATTTGTATACACATTTCGTGCGACCAAAAACTAATGCAAAAATAAAAGCAAGCAAGTATTTTTGTTTGTTATATGTGACGTCTATGTGATATCTTGATTATGCAAAATTACAAACATGCGAAATTCATCTTACCCGGCCAAGGGCGAAAAATTACTCACATGAAAATATCCACTTTTACAGTATTACTTGGCCGTTTTAAGAGTGATTCTGTCTGCCTGTCTGCCTGTCTGTCTCTCTGTGTCTCATACACACATGCACACACACAAAGAGAGAAATGTTAAGACTTGCCAATTCATTTCAGTGACTTCACCAATAAACTTATGAAAAGCTGAATACTGCAAAAGTGCCAATCACTTGATACAACACACACACCACACACAAATGACATGAATTCTGCTCATTAAAATTTGAATGGACAAATAGATACAGATTTGATATTACCCATTTTACAATGGTGGTATATGTGTGTACCTAATAAAGTGTATGTAATATAAATGATTTTATACACACACACACACACACACACACACATATATATACATATATATATATATATATAATATATATATATATATATATATATATATATATATATATATATATATATATATATATATATCACTATGTATTGGTGTACACCTTTTGTGCTTGCAATGTAAATTCTTTAATTCTTTATGCTCTCCAACTCAACAGTTTGGCTTGCCTTGGATCTTAAAAAAATTATTGTTCCACAGAAAATGTTGTATAATTCATTGATAATCGAAAACTTTAATCATCTCAGAACAACTGTGTCCACTCCACAAAACAGGGAATACATAATCAGATAGCATTAAGTGCAAGCATGCATATTTACAAAAGAACAAAAACATTCCCACCAAAAAACGCAACAGAAGAACAGCAATACATATAACCAAGCGTGTATTTTCTACATAATTTCTGCATATCATTGCATAAACCACTATGCACATGTTTCATTTCGAGCATCCATTTGTGCAAATAGTTGCTATGGTAACGAGACATACGCACTCTGGACTGTTGCACAGTTCCATTCAGCATTCCAATGACAAACACCTCAAATTGAAAAAGGTGACATTGCACCAAAGATATGGTTACAGTCAAGCTTACAAAACGGGGCCCCATCACTGATACAGCAACAGGGTTTGTTTTTCTTTTGTCTTGGTTTCAGCTCTGAGTTTTGAGTGTAAAGGCAAATTCCGTGTGTATCTCTACTTGACAATTAACACTCTATACATTTGCAAGCGGTTACAGTGGAACAAAGTCTAACATGAGGACTTCCTTTTGTACACTATGGGGGTGCTGGGGACAAAATTATCAGCATCTTCACAACTGAAACACTTCACCTGAAATATTTCTTCATTCTAAATTGAATGCTAAATCATGATCATTTATACATCTTCAAGACACGATAGTCACACATTACTTCACATGAAAATATAATTTTTTTATCTATCAAATCGGCCACAACCCATCCATTCAGATTTTCTCATGAAAGCTTGATTCCAATCATAATATGTAAACTATTCTACCTTCATCCTTTATCTGTATAATTGTTGTGATAGAACTGACTCAATCAAAACGTGGCTGATCAATTTTTTTTTTTTTTCTGAATGGACGTTTCAGCAAACCTACACTATACCATAACCACATGCAACAGTAACATTTATTCAAAACCTGCATGATAGATGAGGGACAATCATGGTGTTTGTTGTTGCTGTTGTTCTGCTGTTTGTTGTATGGTTGTTGTGGGTTCATTTTTTTTTTTTTGGGGGGGGGGGTGAGTAATATGAGTATTTAATCTTTACTCTGAAAAACACTTGCTTTGCCATATACTCACATGTGTTAATATCCCAAAATATCCTTTCATTCATTACAAAGAAATGCAAGGTTTTAGATTTTCCTGGTCATTTCAATAGCCAGAACTTCCGCTAGGTATTAAAGGGTGTTGTAGTTGTTTTTTTTTTTATGTTTTCATCTCACACAATGGGAAAATAGGATCCTAATTTTTCAAAACAGCCTTTTGCTTGCTACCAGTTGTGGTCACATTGGCAAATCTTCGAGAAGTTTTAACTTTGAGAACACTTGCGAAGTTTGCTAGTCCATTCACACTGGTGGCCAAACTTCTCGAAGTTTCAGTTCTCAATACATGTACGTTCTCATAAGTTTGGATCACTGGTGCACAAAGGGGAAAGCGTGTGCCGTCTGACAGCTTTATGGAGGCACCGCACACAGAATGTGAACTGGTCATCTGACAAACTTGATGAAGTTTCAGTAGTTGCCTTCAGACTGCACAAACTCCGAGAAGATTTGCGGGATTTGGGGTTCGGGTTTGGGAAATTTCCCCAGTTTTAGAGGGAAGTTTCATGAGAGGTTTTTGGGAAGTTTTCGTTCAGACTGATCAAAACTTCAAGAAATTGAACTTGCGAGAACTTGAACTTTAAGACGTTTTGCCAGTGTGACCACAGCTGTAGACGAAAAGAACATTTTTCTTATACATTCTGCAATGTAACGGTCATAAATTCCTGGTACCTTGAGTGGGAGGTTGAGCTATCATAGCATCAACCATAATTCTGACCTCACAGTCCCTAGCTCCTTGAAATCAAAGCTTATAATCAACTTTTTCGCATGGAAAAAAAATACTGAAGGTATGCATGGAAAGTGCATAAATGAGTAACACAAATGACAAAAAGGGGAAAATTGAGATGAAACCACAACAATTTTCATTTATATCAACATGTAGTTTACATTTTTCAGACAATGGTACACATTAAAAGAAAATCTGACAAAAAAATATAAGCAAGACCTGAAAATGAAAACAAAAACATATGTTGGTTCAATTGGCAATCTTAAAGAAGCACACACACACACAGACACACACACACCACTCAAACACACACTCAAAAACACACAATAGAGATCATGTACTCGTGCTGATTATTAAAGGACAAGTTCACCTTCATAGATATCGTGGATTGGGTGAATGCAGCAATATTAGTAGAACACATCAGTGAGAGTTTGAGCAAAATCGGACAATCCGTTAAAAAGTTATGAATTTTTGAAGTTTCTGCTCAGTCACAGCTGGATGAAAAGACTACTATAGCTTGTGATGTCACATGAGTACAACGATATAAAGAAGGAATAAAGAAAATTCAACATATTTCCATTTTTTCTCGCATAACAAAAGAACACTCGACTTCTCTCTTTCAGAAGGCAGGGGGAATATCATTACCTTTAACATACGTCAGTAGCAAGTCGAAGAACTGTGCACTTTATTGAAAAAGTAAAGTTTTGTGAAATTCTCTTTTTATTTTCCTTATTAGAATCATAGTTGTATGCATGTGACATCATACACTGTAGTAGTCTTCTCTTCCAGCAGTGACTGCGCAGATACTTAAAATATTCGTAACTTTTGAATGGATTGTCAAATTTTCCTCAAACTTTCACTGATGTGTTCTACTAATATTGCTGCATTCTCTCAATCCTTATGTATATGAAGGTGGACTTGTCCTTTAAATACACAGGATTTTTGCCAGCAGGCGATGCCCTATACGGAAACTATGCATATCAGGAAGATATTTTTCTTGATACCAATGCAAAAAAAAAAAGCTAACCACCTTTCTTTCCATCAAACAGTACGCACATCATAGTGAAAGTGTTCTACTTCACAACCTATCTTTACACCCCCCCCCCCCCATATTTCATAATTTCGTTTCTTTTTTTTTTTGTGCATCTTGGCAGATTTCTGCATATGGCCGATATTCACTCCAGAGTACCAATCCATCAAGCTACCAGACATCCACTAGTTACATCGTTTGAAGAACTGTACCACTACTATTTTATCTTTTCCCCACGCTGGTCTAAACAGTTCCATCACATTTGCTTCTGCAACAATTGCTCTCATGAAATATTTGCATGCTAAGCCAGACATAAATTCTACCCACAAACATAACCCTAACCCTAATCCTACTCCTCACATCAAACTGAACCTAGAACCCTCTCACAACCCTAACCCTACGTCCTTGGAGATAAAAACACCAGAGCTCCATTTTATTAAAAGATATAATCGATTGTAAATTCCCTTACCACACAGGCTGCCATAGACTTATGATAGAAATCAACTACTGTAAAACACAACATATTCGCAGCATGAAAATTTCGTGAATTGGAGCCAAATGGCCTTTTTTGCAGCATGAAATTTTCGCAAATTGCAACTTATATCCAATGCATGCTGTGAAGGCAAGACTTTTGCGTGCATTTTAATTTTGTGAATGCCGGCACTTGCGAAATTCATGAAATTCAAAATGTACGTGAACATTCCTCATTTTACAGGATATAATCAATTGTAACTCTTCGCAAGACAGGGTCCAGAGCCATTGTCACAGGAGTAAATGTTGTGTCACCAGACTCAACACCTGACATGCATTTATAATATGATGCACAAGTTAAGTCTGAACATGGACATCTACAAATCATTGTCTTCGGTTCGACCAAGGAGGTATGAGAGTTCTCTCATACCTCCTTGGTTCGACAAGTTTCATAATCAACAATATTCATGCACATGTTGTATCTTTGAATCCATGGCTGAGATAGGGGCGAGGCATGCTTTTTGTTTGCTTGTTTGTTTCAGAGAAGGCTTTCGTTACCTCTGACTTTACTCTGACAAACTGAATTGGAAATTCTTCTTGATAACAAGACACATTATCGCCTGAAGAGGATAGCAACAGCCATTTTTTCTCTCCTTTGGTGATTGATTGCTACATTATCTTCAGGATCTATCTATATACCCTGGGTACAGAGGGGGCAGATTCTTGAATAGATTGATGAATTACATTTTTGACATGAAAGCTGGTGTAAAGACAATCAATTTGTAAACTCTTTTATGTTGGATCTAATTTCACTTTGGAAAAAAAAAAGTGTTTTGCAAGCAAAATTCATAAACTTCGATGATTTCAAAGAGATGAAACACTAATTCCACTTTAAATTCAGTTTTTGCATTATGAAAGGAAAAGAATTACTACACAACACATCTAGCCTTTTGCCGTTTTAAGTTGAAATTCACTGCTATGAGGTGAGATTAAAGAAAAAGTAGATCATCAATATTACTTTGGTGCCATCCAAAAATTGCCATATCCCATAATTTGACATTTTGGGTATCAGACTGATGCACACAAACTCATTAATACAAAGGATCAATTCTCCTTTTTTTTTTTTTCAATCTCGGCTTTACATGCAGCCACTACATTGAAAAGCATGTTCTGGTTTAGAGCATTGTGTGTACAACATTGAAAAACTGGAAAGCTCTATACATGGGTGAAAAAAATTCCTGTACATACTACAGTACCATGACTGTGTCATGTACACACAATTGACCAGTTACTCAGTTTCAGGTCTAGAAAAAGAGGTTTATTAGCTCACCTCATGAGCCGAAGGCTCAAGTGAGCTATTGCGATAGCTCTTCGTCCGGCGTCCGGCGTGCGTCGTCCGTAAACTTTTTACATTTTCATCTTCTCCTTGAGAACCCCTTGACCGATTTTCACCAAACTTGGCAGGTAGCATCCCTAGGGGATAGGATCTCATTTGTGGGCACCATACGCCACCTGGGGGACCCCAGGGGGTCTAAATTTGGACCGAAATCGTCAATTTTCATCTTTTTCTTGAAAACCCTATCACAAATTTCACCACACTTGGCAGGTAGCATCCCTAGGGGGATAGAATCTCAATTCCATCAAATGGGCACCATGCCCAACTTGGGGGCCCCCAGGGGTCCTACCTCCCCCCCCCCCCCCCCCTCCTGTAAGGAACCATTACAGATTTTCTCTAGAACCAGAAATGATTGAGCTAAGTTAATACAATGAGTCAGTATATTGATAACCGTTGTTTCAAGTTTGTTCATGGGAGAATCAGGGGTGCCCTCCCCCCACCCCCTTGGGACCCAAGGAAGCAGGATGGGATGGAGGGGGGGGGGGGTCCAAATGCGGGCCTAAATTTTCATCTTCTTGCTGAAAACAACATAATGGATTTTCACCGCACTTGTCAAGTAGCATTTCCATGGGGATAAGATCTCAAAGTGTTTGAATGGACACCATGCTTTCCTTGGGGGCCCTAGGGGTCCAAACCTCCTAAATTAATGAATATTAAATAATATTTTTCTCTAGTTCTAATCAAAAGTGATAGGGATTTAAGTCTTTTTTTTTTTCCCCAAGCTGCATAATCCAACATTCTATAAAGTTGTGTACTTGGCAGGTATTTTTACCGGTGTGATGGAATATGTAAATGAACACCATGCCCCCAGCTCTCAAAGCTATCCCAACCATAAGTTTCCAATGTTCTCAGGTAAGAGTCTGCAAGAATGCATGGAAGTGAACTTGCGATACTAAGGTGAGCGCATGACCCCCGGGTCTCTTGTCTATTTTGGATTGGCAAGAGTTATCTTTCTGTTGGTCAATGCATGTAACATGTTTTTCTCACTCAGAAGTTACAGAGAAAACTAGAAAAACACTCAGAGAGCACAGGCCTCTGCCAAGCACCTCATTTCAACCCACATACATAATATATGCTGAAATGGCTCTATTTCCCAAATGAAAAACTAAACAGTCCTTTCTGGCATCTCTACCTTTGCTTCGTGCAGTGCCTCGAGTGTCCACTCCGTACACGTATGTGCGCTTCAAATGCACGCAGCTTGAATTCCCTCGTTTGTTGGCCCCATATCCTAGTGTTAAAAGAATCCTTCACAAAATTTGGATTCTAAATATTTCCGATCCAGATGGCGATCCAGATCACAACCGTAATTCAATCATCAATTCCCTGTGTCATTATCAACTTTTGCTGAACGTGCCATCCAAGTCCATTCACAACTCTTTTGAGTTATTTTGCAGACAAATATTTAAACAAACAGACCGATACTGGCAGCAACATAGCCTCCTTTGTGGAGATAACTAAAAGTCTCAAGATGAATTGATTTTGTGGTCCATCGTTCACACTGCACTGTACAGGGTTAAGGCACAAGAATATTTTTCTTCCTTTTTTGGTTGTTTACTACAGCTACAGCTGAGGTACACACATCCTCCTATAAGACCCATGTAATGGACATGAAATGGAACCAGTCCACTTCACAGAGCAAATGAACCAAACTGAAATAGCTAGACTTTTTAACATGTCACATCAATAGCATAGGAGAATATATGCCAAACATTATGACTATTTACAAATAAGACATTAATGGGAAACTGAAATGAAGTATTACTGTTTTTTTTTCCCCTTGGTGAACATATCCCCAGTGACCACAACCCACCCCCCCCCCAAAAAAAAAAACAATAATAATTTAGCTTAGAGTTGGTCCTCTCTGATACTTCGCAGTATTAGAAACATATGACTTGAAAAAAAGAAGAAGAAAAGAATGACACCTCTATCATATTAGGAATTTGTAGCCTTTGATAAAGTGGCCTGTTGAGAATATTTACATAAAGTCGCATACCACACAAGCTTTGTTTTGAGCACAGGTCATAAGTGTACTCGTAGGTCTACAGCCAGCTGCTTTTGCACGTCAAAGCCGTACACAGCCATTATCAACATACATGTACAACCAAAGCAGAATATTTAGTTAGTATAATATTTAGCGAACACAGTCACTGGGAATAATCACAGCATGCAGACATAAGTATATTTGTTACCAAGTTGTAATTACCACATATTTATTCACTCTGTATTAAAGGCCATGATTCTTTCAGGGTACAATACATGTAAACAAAGACAAGAAAAAGCCGTCTGTCCGGAGGAGTCTTTTATTTTTTTTGATGTTATCGCTCTCCTCAAGAGACATAGGAGGGGATCCGTGAAGCAAGACGCAGTCTCCGCGGAACATATCCCCGACGGCCAGACACAGACCGATCTTCTCGGTCAAATATGCATCATACAATTTGTTGAGTGAATGCCTTCCAGAAAAACTGGGCAGAAGTGCAGACACGGCATTTAATTTGATTTCTGGCTGAAAAGCCTAATGTGGCAGACAGTCAACCTTGCATATTGTCTTTGTGGCCAATCGGAATCCCCCTTTTTTTTTATTCAAAATTTTTACCAATCAACTGATATTATAAAAATGAATTACTCATGAGAACATTAATTCCTGGAAAACAAATGCAGGGTACAAGAACTCTAAGGTGAGAGGTCGCTACTCTTTCTCCCGCAAAGGGAAATTCTTATTTTTTCATTCAGTCACTACGGTGCACCATTGCGCATTCCTCCACTATCAAAGTTGTCTTGCAAATGTGAAATACATAATATGTGAATAGTGTATCGGTATTACACAGTTCGTCTTGGTAACAAAAGATGAAGCCAATTTGAACTCCAATTTAACTCGCACACGGAGAGTCAAGCATCTTCTGCATTTAGAAAATAGGCAGATTTTTTTTTCTTTTTTAGGCTTTTCTTAGGCATGTTGTTCACTTAGTCGCCACATCACCATTCTGATATGACTAACCAATGCAAGGTTGACAGTTAAAAGTTAAACACACATACAAAACAAACAAGAGATAGAAACAAAAATGTCCTTTTCCTCTCATATTTTGAAAGTGAGCTCCACAAGCAGTTTGAAAACATCCAAAACATATGTACATGATATGTACAGTATGCAAAGCTGAGCATATATATATAAAGCTTTTCATTCGGTTTTCACCTCTTTTCACCTCTAGTTTGGGCATGAACAGGCTGTACAATGTCTTGGGGACAACAGATGCTTAATGCCACAGATAGCTCTACCAGATCAGACAGCAATCCAGATGCTGTCGGGCAGTGGAGATCCTTAGTGAATATTTGAGCAAGAACATTAAACATAAACAAACAATCACAGATATAACCTACAGCAAGTTGATTCTCTTTTTCAGTCACAAAATATGATGTCATGTAAATATAGTCACAAAACATCTTGTGTCCACAAACAACACGACCACTGCTATGTTGGCATGGTCACATGTATTCATCTGACCAAAATGGCCGCTCAGAATTTCCAACATGATGCAAAATCAGATGAAAACCAGCAACCAACTTGCCCGGGCTATGTACCATACACACTACATGATTTTATGGCATACCAATGCAAAGAATTTCTGGGCATATATTTGTCCAATTTTGCTCAAATATTCACTGTTTTTTAGTTTAGTTTAGTTTTTTTTTTACGTTGCCCTCACACAGTCACCTCCCCTCTTCAACGTCACTCAGGTGCCCGCTCGCTACGGACATGCTCACAACAGCCCTAGGAGGGAAATCACAAACACGTCAAGCACAAGATAGTGAAACTGAACACGCATCGACAGACCACCTGCAAAACAGCAGTGCGTCCATATGGGGCACCATACATTTTCTGCTATAGAGGAGGGTCTGTGCTGAGAAGAGCACAATCTCGACTGGCTCGAAGCTCGTCATGCTCCTCAAAAGTCATTCATGACACTGTTGGGTGCCTACGCCGCTACTGTCCCATGTACCAGGTATGTGTTTATAACCACAAGGCAGTGTTTGGGTGACCGTCAGTGAACACCGCGATCTTGATTTAGGACCAGCAGGTGCTTTCGATTTCACCAACCTGCTTCACTGGTCCATAACCCCATCAACACCACAGCTTCACAAATACCATTGACGCCCTAGGCAATGTAGCTGTTCGCATAAACACAAGAGTTAACTTATATGAGCCACAAGCATTCTTTTCTACAGCAAAGAATTGGACCAATATTCTACCTTATACAGAGAGTCTCTTGATAGCACTTTACTCTGCAGTTCACTCTTTGTGGCTTGCAAATTAATTCACAGCCTTTGGAAACACATCTAGAGTCTACAGAGATATCAGGATCTGTCAGGGAAGGAGTTAAATATCTACCTTAGATGAACCCGGTGCTTTGCATAAGACCACAAGTTTTACCACATTCACATAAACTTTACATACATGATATTTTTCTCATGGGTTCCTGGCATCTTCTCAGAAAAAAATATAGAAATAAAAAAAAATGTGTATTTACTCCAAGAATTTTTAGGCCATTAAACTTGGCCATTCCTTCTTATTGCACAAAGTTTATACACCTCCAAATCCTAGGTACACAATGTATCTTATTTATATGGCAGCTCTCCTTGCAAAACAAAACAATTGTCCTTTTTTTTCAAGGCCTCAACTGCACTTATTCATTTTATATATATTATTTTTTTCATTTTTTTTTTTTGTCCTCCTCAGCCACTGGCAGTGATCTTCAATGAGCACTGCACATCAACACCACTATTACAGGCTGTGGTTAGTAATGCAAACTAGGACATTGAGAAGGTTTTTGTGGGGGGTGTTTTTTTCTGAATGAAAGCAGGAAAATCAGTTTGAATGGATCATTCACACTTATTGGATCCTGCATGGGGTCTTTTTGACATGGCCAAGAAGCTAAGTATACATTTTGTAACAGCACAGCAATTTGAAAAGAATATGTCCCAAATGACAAGCATACAATTAAATTCCCCTGTCTCACAGGATCTGCAAGTGCCCAAAGTCATGACCTGCTCTTACAAAGAATATCTTTTAATTACTTGCAGGTTGTGGCTGGTATTCTAATGCAAATCGACAGGCAACATCTTCAATTTGAATTCACTAAAAGCTCCATAAGTAACAACACTTTTCACCTTCAACATAAAACAGGTCAGTGAAAAAATGTTTCCTTCTATGATGAAGGAAAATGCATCAGTATCAATCTAACATGTCAATGCAAATTTTCTTTAATCCTTTTGTGTATCCTGCATTACTGCCAGAATTTACATCCTTTTACTTCTTTCCACCGTGACACAGTGTATGAAGAAATATGACTTTTATCTACAAATACATACAGATTCATGAGAGCAGACTGGCAAAGTGCATTGTGCACTGAAACATAAGGAACTGAACAAAAAATTAACATGACACTCCACAGAAATTTCACATCGAGTGGGCAGATAGCAACGTTGCTTTGCAAACATACAGAGATTCTTGAAAACTTTGGAAATGGAACAGTGACACTGAATACATAACAACTTTTTCACTGTTACAGTGTCAATGAATAATTTAGTGTGGGGCATTATTGAGGAGCTTATGGTATGAATATTTATATGGGATTTAAACATCTCTGTAACCAGAAAAAATAAACACAAGAAACAAAACAAAAACCAATCGATTACCTTTGGATGCTCATCCACCAATCTAAAACCTTGTGTGATCTTTGTTCCATAACTCTGAATTTACCATTTCTACCGATGGTGAAAGCTAAAATGCATTATGGTGATTGGCCTGTAAAGTCATGCTGCAGATTTCTGGAGTTCTTCTCTTCAAAAAGAAAAAAAGAAAAAAAGAAAAACAAACAAACAAACAAACAAACAAAAAATCATCAGTGTAAAGAAGTTTGATACAATTGAGACATACTCAAAGATAAATCAGTTTGCTGGAACTTTAACTGGCATGATCTGTTATGATTGTTGGATACCTGGAATAACTGCATAACTACTGTACATAATCTACACACATAAAATTAGTGGGATGTAATGTATTTGACTGAACATCATACTATAAAATTTGTCTTCGTAGAATCCATTCCATGTTATGCACAATCCAGGATACAATATTCCTTGAATTTGCAAAGAGAAATTTTGACGGATGTACTCAAAATAGGATGTCCTCACGACAATATAAGTGGAATGATAACATTACTATACATAGCCATAATGATGGGGGAAATAACAAACGTTGGGGGGGGGGGGGGTGAACCAAATGCACAAGGAAATTCTGCAAGTAGTATCAAAGAACATCAGGGAGAAACGACCCACAAAATATAATCTCGGTGAACTTGGTCATAGCATTCTATACATCTGTAATTTTGCTCAAATACTAGAGTATCCAAAACTCTTTTCCTTTAATTACCCTGCCTTTAAATGCTCTGATTGAGATCCACTTCTTTCAGAAGACAAATTCTTCCTGAACTTTTACTGGCTTCTAAATAGCTTGTGAGACGAAGAAACATCAAAAACATTAAACAGAAAGCACACAAGATGAAATACCTTATCAACATCAACACAGACATAGCATGATTTGTCTCTTCAAGAACAATCAGGTGTTAAATTGTATGTGTGGCATATACAATATACACCTGTAGCCCTAAATAAGAAAGCTAACCAAACATCTCCGCAATGCTGTAATCACAAACTTAAGGGCACGCTGTATTTTGATGCGTTATCTCTCCAGCCGTATTCAAACTGAGGTTCCATAATCCTCTCCTAACCTCCTTTACACAATTTGCTTTCGCAAAGCACAAAGTTGCAATATTTTCTGAAAGCATAAACAGAGACTCACACACATACACAATACATTTTCCAATTCTTTAAGACAAGAGTTACAAGCTTGACATGAAAGTGAACACAAAGACAACCAAGACGAGATGCTGCCATCATGCTCTGGGCATTCCTTCCTGGTTTAACCACAGACACATCTTCCAACCCTGTCGTGAGTGTTACACCACTGTGGGTTTAGTTCAAGGACAGGGGACAGCTATCAAACCGAAAATGCTGTTCAGCAGAGCACAGAACGTCAGTCAATGACGACCCCCAACAGGCATGGGGCCTACCCATTCCAGAAAGGCATACTAGTACACTCTCCACGCTCCAAGTCATGCCCAGATACCGGGACACAATGACCATCATGGAGTCCATATCAGACTTGTCATCCTCAACTCATCCTCTACTCATTCCAGAAAGGCATACACTCTGCGCTCCAAGTCCTGCCCAGATACTGGGACACCTTGCACATCATGGAGTCGATATCGTACTGGTCGTCCTCAAAGAGCACCTCCTCCCGGATGAAAAACTCCGTCAGGCGCTTGCCGCAGAGTCGGGCCACCTCCACAACGCAGGAGCAGGAGACCTCGCACTCGCCAAGGCCGAGGGAGTGCAGGCTGTTGCAGTGCTGCGCGATGCTGACGATGGGTTCGTCCAGGGGCTGGTTGCCGTTGGCGCACACCACCAGCTCTTCCAGCTTGGGGCAGTTGGTGCCCATGCGAATGAGAATGTCCCTGGAGACGGAGCGGCCGAAGAAGGCATGGGTGACGGGCGTCTCGTAGTTGAAGAACGGCTTGTAGTCCTTGTCGTGCAGGACGAAGAAGCACATGGCCAGGATGGTGCCCGGCGAGTGCTTAGTGAGGGCGTCCCAGCTCTCCTTCTTAATGACGTGGTGCTCCATGGACGTCTCGCTGTCCTCACAGACCACGTTGACGCAGAGCTGCTTCAGCTTGACGTGCTCCTCCCGGGAGAGGGCTAGGAGGAGGTTGTCGCTCAGGTGCATATAGTTGATGTTCAGCTCATGAAGCTGTCTGCACGTGTCGGCGACATGGAGCATACCTTGGGGACACAATGACAAATTGACTCTTGTCAACGTATTCGTATCCTATCACAAGAACGTGTGCGCCAAGGGCATAGTGTGCAGCATACGCATCAGGCACGTTATCGTACAGTAGATTACCTAAATTGCACTGTCCTCTGTAGCTAATCAAAGAGCACTAGTATTGAAATACAAAGTTTTATCAGCTGACATCACGATAAAAAAAGTTCACAGACCCATTTTATAAACCAAATAATGCACACGTTTCAGTTTGTGACATTGGCGGCGATGCAGTGCAGTCTCTTGAATTCAAAATGTTGTGCAACATGCACTCAGCTGCACTCGACTGCACCTTGTGCATGGTACAACTGCCCATTGTAAATATCCTTGTGTGCAATGCATCTCCACAAACACATTCTCACTTGTGCATTACCTGTACAATACATGTGTACCTCTCTCTTGAGAGTCCAAGCCATACTACAATACCCATAATGAACTTTTCAAACTTTTCTATGTATCAAAGCTTTGCTGAAAAGTGCAAAGGGATTATAAAAGTTTTGCACTAGGCCAATTTCAGTGAACTTCTCTCATTTAAAATCATGTATGAGACTTGATTTATCGTAGAAGTATTCTCATGTTAGAACTTTTGAGACACATAAATAAAAGGGCAAAATTTGCCATAACGTCTACATCACACAACTTTCTTTGATGCACTGTAGGATTTTCTACAATCTTCCACTGTGGATCTTTCCCATAATTCCCATAAAAGCACTGTGTGAATTATGTTTAGAGTTTGTTAAAGAAACTTTACGGTACTGAATTGTCCGCATTATTCTTTTGCAGACATTTTGGGAATGCATTATTTGTGAAAGGGGTAAGATTCACATCTGATAAGTACCAAGCCAGTGACTGCTGTAAAAGTGGACATTTTCGCGGTGTTGAAATTTTCGTACATTTCGCACAACCCTAAACTAGAACGAAAATAAAAGCACATAAATATTTTTGTCCATTATATATAGTCCAGTAGGTGATGATCTGGATTCCGCGGAATTAAAAACACGCGAAACTCTTCGTACCCAGCCGAGCGCAAAAAATATTCACGTTTACAGTAGTTGGTAATGGCAACATCTGGTGCAAGAAATCGTCAAAAGCTCACCCTGTGAGGACACTTGGGAACAGCTGTCTATTTTCAGAAGCATGAGGGAGTCCTTGTTGGACACGGCCACCTCCTCTAACCAGGGGTCATCTATTGGGGTCTCATCCAGGGCCAGTGAGGAGAGGCTGGGCGAGTTGACCAGGACCACGGTCAGCGGCGTGAGGAGCTTGACCGGGTTGACCAGGTGGAAACTCGGCCTGGCTGTCAGCATGAGCTCCAGGGTCTTGAGCGAACAGTTGACGAGCTGGGAGAGGATGTCGCAGGCTGCCTCGGCCGACTCCTGCAGTGTAGAGAGAGAAGATTCAGCTAGTTTACCAAACAGGGCTAAAAGGTATCAGAAAAATTGGACATCTGTTCAAAGGTTATGAATTTTTTAAAGTTTCAGTTCCGCCATTGCTGGACAAAAAGAATACTTACCGTTTGTTATGTCACAGTAGGAAAATGATATGAAGAAAATGCAAAGAGAATTTTACAAACTTTAGTCTTTCATGATAAGTACACAATCCTTCCCTTTATTACTGATATATGTGGAGGACAATATTATTCCCCACGCCTTCCAAATGAGGTAAGTCAAGCACTATTTCATTATGCTAAAAAGATGAAAACATGTAGATTCTCTTTTTACAAAATATGTACCCTGTATGTATAATATACAGGGCTCAACATTTGCGGCAGCCCAATGCCACTAAAAATTGGTGTCGAGCAACAAAATTCATCTTTTAGTGGCCCAATCAGGCAACAAAGATTCAAAATAGACTGTTCCTTTTGGTTTTATTTCGGGCCACTATTCAGGCCACCCAAATCGTTCCTTTTACTTTTATTTCAGCCACTATTAAGGCCATCCAAATTTTAAATTTAAAATTTTTAGGGGACCAAACGGGCCACCAGACAGAAAAAGTAGCGTCAAGCTCTGTAATACTTAACTTTCTTTATAATCAATATGCTTTCTAAAAATATGATGCTTTCAAGTTCCCATTTAAAACTAAGAATGAGAGTTAAAGCATGTCACTTCAATGGCAGTGGGTAGTGTGGGATAGGAGAGGTTGGGTGAATGACATAATTATCCAGTCAAACAACCAATAATTCCTAGAAAAATATCAAACAATTTTCATGTTTATATAACACTCTGTCTTGGGGCAACAAGAAATTTTTTGGTAACCTTTACCCCCCCCCCCCCCTTTGCAGAAAAAGAATAAAATAAAAGAATGATTATTTCAGATCGCATACTCATCAATCATATCATTCTCAGTGTAGAACTTGAAGGATATTAAGTAAGACTATGGGTAAAACATAGGATAACACTGACACAAACAAGAAAAAAAAAAGGTGTTATGTCACAAAAATATGGAGGCTTTACATAACTTAGAACCTTTAAAGACCCTACTACCCACACATTTCCTGTTTTATATTTCACACACGTCTGTCCTGTCCTTCAAATTGAGCATCTTAGGAGGCACAAAGGGAAAGTGCATCTTGGGCATTCAAAGCATGTATTTACGAAAGGGGCTCGGAATCTATACAAAACCTTGCACCTCACAATTGGACAGTAAACATCCATAAGTAGAAATAAGCTGATGTCCTGTCACATGGCCGCAGCTGGGTAAAGTTTGGAAGAACATTGAGCAAAGTCTCGCATTGGACAATTTCCATGAGGCGACACTCACTCCCTCCCCATGAAGGGATTCAAAGGTGGTGAAGTGCTGATGATTTCATGGAGCATAAGAAGTACTCACTCGTCAAATGGAACAGGCTAAAATTCAAGTTAGGTTCACATGATGTCTGTAATTCTTGAAGTTTTAAACTTCGATGATGAGCCTGTGGTTTTGAACTATCATGCACGTCCACACGACACAAGACACCATCACCACATATGCAAACTTGTACATGTGACGAGAATGGAATGATGAGAAATGCTTTCATTGCAATGTGGCATTTTGGTAATTATCGATTAGTTTGGGCAGGTTTGTGCGTTTGAGCAAAATATTATGCGAACTCGGCATGCCATTGACTGAGTCAGGCGTGCGAAAGTGGCACATAATGAGTTAAGATTAGGAACGCAGAGAGGTGAAGTTTCTCAACTGGCTGGGAGTGAGAAACTGCAATGCAGAGAGATGGTACCGACGGGGTGGTGGGGGAGGGGAGGGGGAGAGGTTAGAGGTAAGGAGTGGATGTCCCCACCTCCTCGTATTGAGCTTTTTTTATATTGGAATTAGAAATTGTGCAATGTGGCACACACTTATGATTTTGATAGCATAATTCTCTTCGATTCATTATGAAAGATGATACTGAGAGAAATTATTTTGAGCATTTTTCTCAAAAAAATTTTGGTCAAGGGGTGAATGTGTCTTGATTGTGCAACTTAGTTTAAGAGACTTTTTGGATCATTCAAATCTATAGAGGAAGATAGTAAATAGCTGTAAAATACAACTATATACAAGGTATTCTCCAGCCATCAAAAAGAATAGGGAAAGTATACTCAATTCAGCATACACGGGCTTCCCATCCAATAGTATACAAATAGTGAATAGTCAAGAGTGCGATGGTACAAGATTTCGCACGAGGTGAAAGATAGAGGTGCTCTATTCAACGAGGTGAAGCAAGTGCAAAATCTTGTTCCATTGCACGAGTAAAGACCATGCACTATTTATTTTATACAAAACCACGGAACTTCAACAGGTTTAGTCCACACAGATTCTTGAATTTAGCACAGAAATGGCAACCATTTTCTGTGAAAAACGAATGAGTAGTCGCACAGTCGCAGTCACCGTGTACGTACATACGCGAAATGAAGTTGTTTACAAAAATGAGTGACAAAAGTACACACTAACAAGCGCATTTGTAATTCTCGCTATCGCCAATGACGTAAAGGGTACCCGCATGTTGATTTAAGCGTCATTTACGGTGCATTATGGGATAGTTCGGGAGCCAAGTCACTTCCAATCGTACGCGCGTGATACGCGAATGCTCTTTACATACATATAGCTCACAGCTATACAGCCGGCCGACTGTATTCTTGCATGTACTTACCTGTTTCCTTGACTTGAATTTTAGCATCTATATGATTTGAAATTTCTCAATTCTAGAGAAATTGTTGTTAATACGACTATGGGTCGTTACTGCGAAAGCTGCCATGTGTTGGTGGCATGACAATAAATATGAACAAATCTACAGAAATATTCCTGGCATGCGAGATGTGACGTTGGTGAAGTTTCCGGGTGACTCCACAGTACGTGCGACTTGCTTGGAAGATACTGCTTCAGAGACAGGATAAGTTCGAGATCATGGTTGCCGTTCGTACCCGATTGTGTTCGCTGCACTTTGACAGAGAACAGATGAAAAAGATGGACATTCCATGATGATATCAAGGTGGGTGAATATCTTCCAGTATTATTTTTGCACAATGTATGCAGAGATGACTGATGTGTAAGTCGATCACAATGATCAAGCAGTATACCGGTATGTCTAGCTTGTATGCGTGCATGCTATCTGTATAAGGCCTAGGGCAATGCGGGGGCTATAGCTACAGTATGTATCACAGGCCTGGCTGGCTCAGGTACTGGCGCCTATCCGTCATGGCCAGCGCGGCGCTAGGTAGGTACACATACGCGCACACTAGCGCTGTGCAAAATATGCCCCACGCCGGAAGTGCCCAAGTCCCGGAAGTGCACTAAATCTTGACGAAAAAGCCACATCTGGGTACTCTTTTTGTCATTGGCGATAGCGAGAATTGTTGAGTGTGTGTGGCAAATGTTTGTTCATTGTGACATCAGAGCCATGCGATGGAACAAAAACTTCGAGTCAATCATGAGTTTAACACGGGAGTCAATGGAAATGGATGACGTCAGCCATGCGATATCCATTTTCGCTCAAACAAAATTGCATGGCTGGCAGCCAGAGCGTGCGATGGAACTTTCCACTAAATGTCACATGATGGGCAATCGACCAATCGGATAGCTACAATCTAAATAGGTGTTGTATAATCATTACCGATTCACCCACTATGTTTGTTTGTTTGTTTGTTTTATCTGGGAGGTTGAGAGAAAATGATTGCTGGGAGGGACTGGGGGAGTGGGGAGTGCTTAGTAAGCACAGATTACCAGCAAGATCCTACATGCGGCCATGAAATGGCCCCTCTGTTTACACTGGTCCCTGAGCTGAGAAGGAAATGGTGTGGGAATGATTCCCTTGGAATACACCATCAAAACAGGGCATTTTCAAATAAGCCAGTTCATCGTGAGCTCACATGCACATTGATAGAAATGACCTTTCCTTTTCTCAGCTGGTTATGCATTTCACTCCTTTTAAAAGTGACATTATATGTTTACTGTATTACAGAAGCTTACCCGAAGTAACAATATATGAAATTCATGTTCCAACAAAGAATGACCTTGCGTAGATCGGGTGACCAGAATGGTTTGTCAAGTTGATTGGGATATATCCATTTCTTATTGTTTGACACTGCATGCTTTAACAAACTTTTTCTTTTAATCTTGCCAAAATACCAGGCCTGCTGTCACAGTGTCACTTGGATGTGCTGGCAAGCACCGTTTTGTAAGGATAACATGAATCAATGCATCACAAATGCATGTCTCAGTGAATCTAAAAATCATCATGCCTCTGAACATTACACATCACTTTTTTTCTACCCATGCGCAAAGTAAAACTACGAACTGGCTTTTAAAACACCCCAGGAGCGCTCCTGAACTACTCTGAACTGTATGAACTGACAGTTAGGCCCTGGAGTGCTCTAAAGCCATGCCCCTTTTGAGGCTCCTAAAGTGCCCTAACTAAACTCTGCACAATGTATCTGTCTTCTCGCTGGCCTTCCATCTGCAACCTTGAACAGACTTCAAGCAGTACAGAATGCAGCAGCACGCTTGCTCACTGGGCTGAGGAAGTATGATCACATCACCCCTGTCCTAGCTGAGCTGCATTGGCTTCCCATCAAGAACAGAATTGACATTCAATTGCTAACTGTCTCGGAGGAGTCTGCGCCTTTGAATGTTTCTATAACAGATATATGGCGTCATACAAATGCTGTGGATCATCATCATCATCATCTGCGGTCATCAACATTTGGAGCACTCCAGAAGTGGAATGTGGTGCACACTAAGCATACAATTTGTATGTTATAATCCCTCCCCACCCCCCGCAACTTTGCATGTGGTCTCATCAAGCTGTAATTCTCTGTATGAATAGACAAAAGAGGAAAAATTGATGCTCTTCAAATATGAAAAATATGAAACAAGTACATGTGCAAAATAATGACATGGATACCTTCCCAAGTGTTAGCTGACGACCATTCTGGTCACCTGGTCTGCACACATCCATCCTTTGTTTTGGACATGATTGATGGATTTGACACATTGCTACCTCAGGCAAGCTTGTGCATTACATCGCTTTAAAAACTGAGCAAAGTGCCTGACCAACAGAGAGAATACAGAAAGGTCATTTTTATCGATGTAAACATGAGCTAATTCCAAACTGGCTTATTAGCGTAGGCTGGGAGTGCCTCAAGGTAGCCCATTACCAGTCATGTCTCAGCTGCTCCCCTCATTCTAAGGAGGCCAGCCAGGGAGAGAGCTCAGTGTGAATGCCAAGACATAGAATAAGCACAAATAAATATTAGAGAGCAGGTCACCTTCATCTCTCAATATTCAGAAACGAACTATTGTGTAAATGAAGAGACTACAGGCCTATTGACACATAAGAATTTTTTTTTTGGGGGGGGGGTGGGATTGATGAGAGGCAAACTCAAGTAAACTTATCCTGTTCACATACAGCAAAAAAAAAAAGGAAGACAAAAAAAAAAAGGGGGGAGACAAAAAAACCAATCAAGAGGGTCTCGCGCTCACCAGATTATCGCAAGTTACCTTTCCGCGCATTCTTGCTTTGAGTGATGGGGGCATAGCATCTATTTGCATATTCCATCACACTGGTAAAATTACCTGCAAAGTACACTTTACTTACAAAGTTTGACTAAGCAGTTTGAAAAAAATATATGATCAAAGCTCTATCACTTCTGATTCAAGAGAAGAACACTTTTTAATATATTCCTTAATTTGGGAGGCTTGGGCCTCTGGGGCCGTCAACAGGAGCATGGTGCCCATTCGAACAAATTTGAGACCCTATCCTCCTAGGAATGCCACCTGCCAAGTGTGGTGAAAATCCATCATGTTGTTTTCCAGAACAATATAAGGATGTACAATTTAGGACAGCATTTTGAGATCCCTCCCCCAAGCTCACAGAAGGGGGCACCCCTGGATCTGCCATGAACAAACTTGAAACTATAGTCATCAATGTCCTGACTCATAATAATAACATAGCTTTATCACTACTGGTTCTAGAGAACAACATAATTTGTAAATATTCCTTAATTTTTATTCATTTATTTATTTATCTATTCTATTATTATCTTTTATTTTTTATTTTATTTTTATCTTTATTTTTATCTTTTATTTTTTATTTATTTATTTATTTATTTTTATTTTTATTTATTTATTTATTTATTTATTTATTTTTTTTTGGGGGGGGCGGGGTGGGCCCTATGGTTCTACAGAAGAAGATTTTTAAAGGTTCCTTAATTAAGGGGGGTTGCCCCCTCCCAAGGGTCCCCAAGTGGGGCATGGTGCCCATTTGAACAAACTCACATCCTATCCCCCTAGGGATGCTACCTGCCAAGTTTGGTGAAATTTGGTCAAGGCATTTTTGAGGAGATGAAAATGTCACAAGTTTGGCGGACACCGGACACCGGACACCGGACACCGGACACCGGACACCAGACGAAGACTGATCGCAACAGTTTACTTGAGCCTGTGGCTCAGGTGAGCTAAAAACCATCTCTATCAGCATTATGTTCTAGTATGTGCATGAACAGGCCTTTCAGAAAGGGTACTGGCAGGAAGCTAACCTGATGGCTGTCCACTTTGATGGTCACAAACTTGAGGTGCTTGGCGTGCTGCTGGACTACCTGCTTGACCAGCTTCGGCGGGGTGGACTTGGTGTAGGACGTGGACTCCTGGGTGAACTCAAACTCGAACTTGTGCCAGAGGTCGGGCAGCTGGTAGACGTCGTACCAGTGCTTGCAGACCCCCGAGGCCTGGGCACGGTCCAGGAGCGACAGGTTCTTGTAGATCTTGATCATCAGGACTTCTGGGATGGTACTCCACGACAGACCAACTGCAATTCAGTGGAGGAAAATGTATACAGTCAATACCTCAACACTTCAACCCATTACATGTAGCTCCAAAATTCTAGTACGTACATTCATAGTTTGCATTTAAATGTGACTTTCAGCTCAAGGAAATAGACACTAGAATCCAGAGGTGGAAAACGTACAGTCAACATCTCTGTACTTCTACTCATTAGCTCTTCAGGGTAGTATTTTGAAATCCTTCCTAGGAAGAAATTTCTTCCTAAGTCAGGATTTTTTCCTGAGTGGTATTCTGAAAATCTTCCTAAGTTTCTTCCTACACAATGTAAGTCTGTTCCTACGTTTTTTCCTAAACTTAGGAAGAAACTTAGGAAAAGGGCAGGAGTATGCAAATTTCTGACTTAGGAAGAAGTTGGTATTCTAGAATGCACTTAGGAAAGAAATTTAGGAAGATATTTAGGAAAGTTCCACCCTTGTCCTAAGTATGTTGTTAAGAATAGCAAGCTGCAGACATCGTGATAGGTGCGCTTGTCATTCACTGCACGCACATGTACTTTGAAGCGCGAAATGAACATGAGAAAGGGGACAAGCCGTGCACACGTGTATTTGACCCTACATCATGGTAATATGCGATTGTCATTGGTTGGTTCCTTATGATACGGCATTCCGTATTGGCCTAAGAAAGGATGTGGGCGGGGATAAGGATGGCCTAATTTGCATTAAGAAGTGCCTATCATAGGAAGAAATTTCAGACTACCAATTCTGTCTTTCCTGAGCACTTCCTAAGTTTCTGACTTTGGAAGAAACTTAGGAAGAAACTTAGGGAGATTTTCAGAATACCACCCTTTAGTCTACAAATTGTCAGTACATTCCTGCTTTGCTTGTACACGCAACTGTTGGCTCAAGCAAGTAAATATTTAAAAAGTTTACGCCCGACGGATGACGGACAATGCATCTAAGTGAGCTATCGCAATAGCTCACTTAGAGCGCTAAAAATCCAGTGATGGAAAATGTAGTTAATACCCTGACACTTCAACTCATTAGTCAACCTAAATTTAGTCTCTAACCTCAAGTACATCCATTCACTGCATCTAAATGCAGCTTTAATCTCAAGGAAATTATAGATATTAAAACTGGTATCTCTAAAGTTTTCTCTCTTTCCTTGGGGAACCAATATCCTACAATGTTATGGGGCTACAAGATCAACAGCAGACGAATAATTTTTGACATAAAAAGAATGAAGATTGGCAGCCATAAACATATACAAAAACAATATCCAGATTAACGCTTTACATCAACATCGAGATCATATACAAGATCAACAGCAGCTAAATAATTTTTGACATAAAAAGAATTAGATTGGCAGCACAAACATTGAAGAAGCATCTAATAGAAAGGAGAGCTCCATCTCCTTTCATATTATAGTTGGTAACAAAACATCGTTCCCGTACATGAACCTTTTTTTTCCCCATATACTCATCAATGAAATTTTCTATCCTAATGACATTACAATATGTATTTACCATTTGCAGATGAAACAAAAACAAAACCGTGAGTTAGAGATAGAAACAACCAGTGTACAAATGTTGATCAGTATGATCAATGTTAACGTACTATTGTTTATACATAATGTGAACAATAGTTTCATTAAAATTGTTTCTAGAATAAACCATTTACAGGTATGGTTTACCGAGAATAATAGTGATATCTCCCTGATACGTTCTATTGCAAAATTCTTGTAAATATGGTAAGATGTTTTGTGATACAACTGACCTACACATATAAGCAACAAATGTGGTAACTCAAACATCTTTTAAATCACTGTTCCCTATGGTAAACAGTGGCTTGAAAGGGTGTGTACAGTTCTGGTCGGGGTGAGGATTTAGCTTTTAACGTTTTGCGAGATATTCAGAAACCACACTATGAGATGTCAAAGAGCATGCAATTCTAAGGGGTATCAAAAGTTTATTTGATGAAAATCGGTTTTGAAATGGCTGAGATATCCAAAAACAAGGTGAAACAAAGAGATCCTAATAAAGTGGGGCATGTCGCCTTTTATTATTATCACTTTTGGGGATATCTCAGCCATTTGAAAACCAATTTTCATCAAATAAACGTTGAATCCTTCACAAATCACATGCTCTTTCATATTTCATAAGAGGTTTCTCATTATCTCACTTAGGAATGTTCAAAACATGAATCCCCACCACAACCACTACTGTACAGTCCCTTTAAGCTCCATTCTAACGGCCCTTACCGCAAAACGTCACGACAACGTCAGGAGAACAAAATTCCTCGCCTCAGGCAATAAAACCGCATGAGAGAGAGCGAGGGGTACCGCTTCAACAGACACACACCAAAAACCTTCTTTGGATAGGTTTCTATAAAAGGGGTGTGTCCACGGATACAACTACCCCGCCCACCCACCAGTGCCGCGTGTATCTGTAAACAAAACGTGGTTAGAATCACTGATCTCAACTGGACAGAGATAAGTGGTTACAATCCATGCACAAGATCAGCGCGCAGTGTTTCAATCATTCCCAGTCTACAATGTTGCACATTGGTGTTGAGTATGTCAAAGGAATGTTTATACCGCAGTTCTAACAGATGAGGGTTACCCAGGTAATGTCAGAGTAATGTTAGGGTAATGTCATGGTAATTACCCTTGCTGGCTAGGGTAGAATTTGGCTAAAGTTACCACAACAACATCCGAGCAACATTTTGTGGAACTATTTTAACAGAAAGGGTAAAAAAAAAGTTTGACGCACACTACCTGGATGTTGTCTCAGTAACAACGCCCTGTTAAAATGGGCCTTTATACATTAACGTTAGAAAAATATAAGTTAGCAAAATATATGCAGCATTGAGCCCTTCATGACTAGATTTTAGCTCTAAAACTTAACACTCTGATGCTATAGAGAAATCTGTGATGGAAAGAGATGAATTATACTTTGATCAGCCACTGAATGTTCACTTTCCCAGGAAGAATACCAAGCACTGGAATGTCGTGAGACAGGTGAACAGTGTACGACCTCCGTTTCATCCTCACCCATGATGAGAACAGGATTCGTCACAGCTACTACCCCAGACTCGTGGAAACTTGATGAAGGGAATCTTATGCAACAAACACGTGCTCAGATAACAGTTGCGGGACTCCGTGGTTCCTCTCTGTATTATAATTAGCCACCATTCTCGCTCACTGACGTGACTAATGATTCTATCAATGGTTACAGTCCTGAGTAGTTCTGACAAGATCACTTGTGCATTCAAAACATGGTGCCATGAATATTTCTAGAACTTGAAAAATCAATGCCAGCATAATTGCAACTCCAACACACTATTTTCCAAAAGTAAGAGAATATTAAGCAGAGGGGTGAAGGTTGATGTGTGAATTTTCTTCAATTTGTCTCCCTTTACAGATGAAATTTGTATTCGTAAGATTGCAACTGCTGAGATATGGGGAAAGAAATGAACGTTTAAGAATTTGACCTTGAGCACATGCACCTAAATCTTTCCCTAGAGAATTCCAACCTCGTAAATTGTAGAGATATGTGGAAAATAATAAGAAGTTGAACTTGACCTTTGCCCTTGAGCAAGTGCACTTAAAGTTGATAGGGACTACTCTGTTTTCTCATGATTTTGTATATAACAAATGCCACGTTTCATTTAGATACCTCAAATGAAAGTTACGTGATTCACAAAACTGATTACGGACGGAAGGACAGATGGATGGACAACCTGAAAACATTATGCTTCCGGCAACACTTTGCGGCACAAGCAAAACAAAAAAAACAAAAAAAAAACCAAATCCAAGACCAACAATTCACCAGAACGAATCCACAGGGAAATTTATCTGATTAAATGGACAGGAAATTTTAGCAAACAATGCACGGACAACTTCAGCAAATTCAAACAAATGTTGAAGGATTGTTAAAAAAAAAAGAAGTATGTTTGAATGTCTCCAAGTCATCTTCAAAGATCACAACATCCTGTACAGTATTAAAGTCTATTAAAGGCACATGTCCACAGAGAAAATGATGCTGAGTTATCCTTGTATACAACTTGTAGGCCTACATTGTATACTGCAAAAGAGAACGTGAAATTAACAGCATACCAAAAAAACATAGTTACACGTCAAAATGATAATATGGCAACTCTTCTATAAAACCCAAGCAATGTCATGTTAAAAGTATTTCTGGACACATTTCTTGATGTTTGGGCTCTGAAGTTCAAACTCTAGGTGCAAACAGCGAATCAAAATGCAGTGTAAAACTGACAATTTAACAGCAAATAGTTTAAAAGCACACTGGAACACGCTTTAGTGGAGTACTTTATTTGAAAGATCAAAATATCCCAGATTAAAAGATAGAAAACTAACATGCGGAAATGTGCGCATTACAGAAAAATATTAGGTTTTTAAGGCGGCCTAATTTTCATTTCATTTCGCTTTGCGCATAACGAAGAAACTAGAAATACATGTTTATAATATTGAATTCTTTCCTAAACTATTCTAATCGAGAATTTCATTTAAAATTTTACGGTGAAATAAAGCTTGGAATTCAACGAAAGGTGAATTGCGTTCTTCGTCTCCGAACTTTGTCTTGCAACAAGAGCGGTGCCGAGCATGACTTAAAAGCGTAGTGGAATGCCAGACATCCCATTGTAACGCCTTGAACCCAAACATGTGTCTGCATGAACTACGAAGAGTTGCCACTCCATCTCTGTAACAACTCCCTGGTGCAAAGTTGCCTTTTCATTCCTTCAAGTCCCATTTTATCTGAGCCTTTCAAACCCGAGTTACTGCGTTAACGCTTTGGTTAATCTTCTTTACCAAGAATGTTAAAACAGTCCTTGCAAAATGTTGCTCGGATGTTGTCGTGGTTACTTTGGCCAATTCTACCCTAGCCAGCAAGGGATTACTCCCGACAACCCTTATGTTAAAATGCTCTTGCATTTTATAACATTCCTTTGATACACTCAACATGCATGCGCGATCGTCTTAACAGAATGACATACCCCTCGCTGACCACATGCATGGACTGTAGCCACACCCCCTTCTCACACGAACAGGTAGGTTGTTAGGGAAACCTACGTAAGTACCTGGAGAAGGTTTTTTGTGTGTTTCTGTTAAAACAGTACCCCTTGCTCTCTCCTGCAGTTTTATTGCCCAAGGCGAGGAATTTTGTTCTCCAGACACTATTCCGACGTCAGGGTAAGGTCTGTTAAAACGGAGCTTGATTAAATTGATTAGCTTGATTAGATTGATGAGCTTGATTAAAGAAAGGAATTGCCTTCTTCCTTAAAGGGTGTGTACAGTTCTGGTCGAGGTGTAGATTTAGCTTTTAACATTTTGCGAGATATTTAGAAACCACTCTATGAGATGTAAGGGGGACTGCAGTTCTAAGGGGTATCAAAAAATTATTCGATGAAAATCGGTTTTGAAATGGCTGAGATATCCCAAAACAAAGTGAAACAAAGAGATCATAATAAAGTTGTGGCACGTCGCCTTTTATTATTAGCACTTTTTGGGATATCTCAGCCATATGAAAACCAATTTTCATCAAATAAACGTTGAATCCTTCTTAACATTACATGCTCTTTAATATTTCATAAGAGGCTTTTCATTATCTCACTTACATGTAGGAATGTTCAAAACATGAATCCCTACCGCAACCAGTACTGTACAGTCCCTTTAAATCAGAAGACCTAAATCCTTTTCGGTTTGGGTGCTGCTTTATATATCAATATCTATTTCATTTCAGTCATTAGTGAGGGTTTCAGTCTGCCTAACAATAGTTAATTATGCATCATGACTGACATAGCAATGCATCTGACTCATTGCATAAAAATTGAATCATCTTGTCTTCCACCCCGTTTACAGTGCGAGGCTCGGCCGCTGCTGAGCCCACCTTCATTTCAGTGTAAACGCGCAAAAGGCCAAATGCGAGGCCACGCATTTGGCCACGCTCTGGAGGTGGTCTCGGCCGCGCTCTGGAGGTGGTCGCGGCCAAGCCCGGCCTTTTCTCAGCGTAAACGTAAATGGGGCCAAATGCGCAGCCAATTTTAGTCTGGCTTCCAAACCCTCTGCCTGTACTATTTCGCTGTTCAGGATGTTAACCCCCTCAATGTCGAAAACTAGCATAATCTAAGGTGGTTTTGTCATGCAAAGGATTTCTTCCTTCGGCGAAGGCCTTTGCCCGAGCGGCGACTTCGTAGCCATGGAATTCATTTGGCAAAGGGTCTGAAAACCAGACAATACCAAATTGCATTTGCTTACAAGCAGAGCGCCACTACGACAAAATATTGAAAGGCTTGAATCAAAAGCGCGGCCGAGCCCGGCAGTGTAAACGGACAAAATTGCGGGCCCGGCCTCGCAATTGAGGCTGGGCTCGGCCGCGGCTCGGCCCAGCCCCGCACGGTAAACGGGGTCTTCTTATCTTGGATGCTTCCCAAATGGCCTGTCATAAAGTGTTCTAAAACCTGAATAGGTCTTTTACAATCACAGACATTTATCATCTATGTCTGTCTGGAAATGTAAAGTCATGGTCGTATTCCTCCCCCTCCCTCCCTCCCCCCCCCCCCCCAACCCAATATCCATACCAGTGCAAACAGCATTGTTCTGGAATTTGACCGTGACCTATAGCTCTGGGAAGTAGGTGTAATGTAATGAAGGTGCCAGCCACGCTCAACACATTGAACTGCACTGTCATGGTTGACACTGGCACTATGTTTGTTTCAGTGTATGTTTCTGTCCTTACTAACCCTGTAGCCCCTACAGATTCTGTACATAATGGCCTATGATTCACTGTAAGGTACAGTAATATTGCTCTCATTTCGATAACATTGAATAATCTGAAATAGCTTACTGCACATGTACTATACTGTATATTTTTGTCTGTTATAAGTTATGCTCATTTGAAAGCCTTGAGACTTTACACCCAAAAGAACAGTGTGTCACAGTAATTCTGACATACATTTGTCGACCTTTGACTTTTTTTTTAAAAATTGCATAATCATATCATTCCATATGAAAACAGAAATATGATGGTAATAAAGCATAAAACTATGATAAAACGGACGGGTAGTTGCAGACATTTTAGGGATTTATACGACAGGCCCTTTTGGGCATTTCAGTGACAAATGAGTTAAGTCATAAATTATATCTGTAATGTACAAGATACAACCCATTGGAGCTATGTCATAGAGCCCTCCTAGTCCCTGCCCTGCTCTGATAGAAGGGCATCGAAGCTATGGAATATGTTGCAGTCTTTTGATAAACAGTTACGTTCACATGAATTTCCTAAACATAAAGAGTTGCTGAAAGTTTCACTCTTCGATGATTAGCTTGTACTTTAGCCCCACGTAGACACACTCCAGAGTAAGCAATTTCAAAGATTAGTCGATGATTTAATAGAACCACATGACATCGCCAGGTTAACGCTCCATCCATAAGCTGCAGGGGGTCCCTAAGCATGGTTTATCATTGTGCTGACACGGTAATCAATTAACCTATAAGCCAAGTTGACCTCTCCATGAACCCTATTTCCCTTCTGATTCCGGGTCAACCTCAAGAGTGTGTTGTACACTCCTGTATCCTCCCACATTGTCAGATATATTATGTACATGTAGTGTATACTTATTTCTTCTGGTTCTGTGGTTTAGTCAAGTGGGATTCTCGTTTCAAAATTCAATCTATAAAATAAGGTGTTGTGTGGATGCATACTGTAGTTTAACCCACTGAAGAGGAGTCCCGAGTATACTCGGGCAGGTGTCTCTGGGAAATGCATGTTGTAGCAAAATCAAACAGTCCTCAACGGACTAAAAACCTACAAGCTACAAGTTGTAATCATCAAAGTTCAAAATTTTGATTACAAATGTTATAATGTGAACGTAACTCTGGACGCTGGGCCTTAAGCAACTCCTATATGTATGCCATACTGTATTTAGTGAGTCTAATTTCTTGTAAATTGGAACTTCCTGCTGATTTCGTGAGTGGTTAAATTTACATTCGTGGAGTATAGTACTGAACGAAGAAACGTATGCGTGCACGTCACATCTATGCCGGGATCAGAGTGAATATTTTTGTGTGTCTTAAAATTTGTGAATAGCACCTGACTCGCAAAATTCACAAAAATAAAAACTTCACAAAATTTTGCACACATACAGTATTTTTTTTGTATGCCTTGTGGTGGCAATTATTCAATATCACTGTAAAAGTTGAAATTATTGTGTTCCAGGATATTTCTTGCCACACCTAGGAAGAGACACATGCAGAAGACTACTAGTAAATATCACTAAAGTACAGTAGGTCAAACCTGTCAATAGCAGCCACCAAAGGGAGGCAAAAAGAGCACAGGCCATTATAGACAGGTGGCCACTATAGACAGGCTCTCCAACATGTCATGTGCATCTCTCACATTCAAGCAGGTGTACAGTCATGTATTATCACTGTATCCTTTTATATGTATTCACAAGTACATGTATGTGTATAGTATGCACATGTTTCATGCATTGAATAATGCCATTATTACCTCCGCCAAGGGAGGAGGTTATGTTTTCGTTACCGTTGGTTGGTTTGTTTGTTTGTTTGTTAGTTAGTTAGTTAGTTAGTTCATCCGTGTGCAAAATAACTAAAAAAGTAAAAGCGTGTAAATTAAATCTGTTCGACTGGACTTACTTCACTCAAGAGGGGAGGGGGACTCCGACACAACCATTCACCAACATACAAGTCGGTGATACGCAAAATTCCTTGACGTACAGACAATAGAGGTAGTAACATCGCCTATTCACCCTCCACCGGTGAATGCTCGCCAGCCAGCCAGAGCTGAAGAAGTGACTCGGACGAGTCACGAAACTGTTCTCTCCGTAATTTTCACAAGTAAGTCCAGTCGAACAGATTTAATTTACACGCTCTTAGCATACTATCTGGATGAACTAGAAATATCACTTAAGGTGATTAATACCCCCGCCCCGTGACGACAGTCTTACCCAAGGAATGATCTTTCCTTGATCTTCTGCCATTTAAATGCCGTTACCATGGCAACGCAGCTTCCGACATGTCCGAAAAATATGTCTTGCACATCTTCCCACCAAGACTATTGTGTGTGCCACATTTCATAAGCTTTTGTCAAAAACTGAGGAAGTAGTTCAATCCACAAGATCTTTCCTTGATCTTCCACCATTAATATGCCGTTACCATGGCAACGCAGCTTCCGACATGTCCAAAAAATATGTCTTGCACATCTTCCCACCAAGACCAATGTGTGTGCCACATTTCATGAGCTTCAGTCGAATACAGAGGAAGTAGTTCAATCCGCAAGATCTTTCCTTGATCTTCTGCCATTTATATGCTGTTACCATGGCAACGCAGCTTCCGACACGTCCGAAAAATATGTCTTCCACATCTTCCCACCAAGATCAAGGTGTGTGCCACATTTCATAAGCTTTGGTCAAAAAACTGAGGAAGTAGTTAAATCCGCAAGATCTTTCCTTGATCTTCTGCCATTAATATGCCGTTACCATGGCAACGTATTTTCGGGTACTGTCAAAAAATGCGTCTTGCACATCTACAACCAAAGGCACACATCTGTACCAAGTTTCATGGAAATTGGGCAAAAACTGAGGAAGTAGTTTGCAACACAAAATTTTCCATCATTTTGGCTCATAATATGTGAGCTGTTACCATGGCAACATACTTTTTGTCACTGTCAAGAAATGTGTCATGCTGACCTATATCCTAAGACAAACATTCAATATGAATTCCATGAGAATTGGAAGAACACTGATGAAGCAGTTTTGCCATGAAGCATTTTGCCCTGTATTTTACCAATAACATGCCGTTACCATGGCAACGCACTTTTTGCCACTGCGGAAATATGTGTCTTGCACATTAACATATTCAGATGAACATCTGTACCTAATTTCATAAAAATTGATCAAAAACTGTGGGAGGAGTTCGCGACGCAAGATTTGTACCCATTTTTGCCCATAATATGCCGTTACCATGGCAACGTACTTTTGGGTACTGTCAAAAAATACGTCTTGCACATCTACAACCCAAGGCACACATCTGTGCCAAGTTTTATGGGAATCGGTTGAAAACTGAGGAAGTAGTTCGCGACGCAAGATTTGCAACGGACCGACCGCCCGACCGCCCGCCCGACCGCCCGACCGCCCGACCGCCCGACCGTCCGCTGATTCCTATATACCCCCTTCAAACTTCGTTTGGCGGGGGTATAATCAAAATCTACATCGATAAACTCAAAAAGTAGATAACGGATTTGGATGAAACTTGCAGGAAAGGTTTAGAATGATACAAGTAACAGATGATTAAATTTTGGTGGTGATCCAAGAATTTTTGGGGAATTTAAGAAGGATTTTTGATATTTTGGCAGGTAGGGTCAATGAACTTGGGAGTTCAGGCTGTGCGTATTTGAGGTTTGCGCATGCGCGCACTAAAGTGCGTGCTCTAGTTTCTGCTAGGGCGAGGCGCGCCGCGCATCTGAGGATTCATGATGTAACAAAGGCTTCTATGTTGGGAAATCGGGCGATTTTTCAGTGGGTTGAAATCACTGATCTCAATGGAAGAGCAAGATCACGGTGGAAAGTAGCTGCTTGGTGGAGGTCTGCGCTCTCGGAGTGCTTTTCTAGTTACCTCTGCCACAGATGTTAATTATGTTTTTGTCAGTGTTGGTTTATCGGATGTTTGTTGTTTCTTTGTTTGTTTGTCTGTGTGTAAAATATCTCAAAAAGTTGTGAATGGATTTGGATAAAACCTACAGGAAAAGTTGATGATCAATGACACAAGGTACAGATGATTTTTCACATTTTGGTAGTGATCTGGGCATATTTATGAATTTTGAAGCATATTTAATCTTTTGGCAAATAGGGCCAATGAGCCTGGGAGTTCAAGCTGCGCATATTTTAGGTTTACATACGCGCACTATAGGGCTCACATGGGTAAATAATTCCCAATGGAGACGTGTGTTAAAATTCAAAATTCAAAAAATTCTGTAAAATAGCTGGGAGAAATGAGGTGTTTCATCTTCACTAACCTGGATAAGTGAGCTATACCCTGTCATCCATCAAATTTCCACGGCAGGTTCTTCGGCTCAAACTCTGTCCAAGGGTCTGCAAAGCCAGACTACAGTTGTACGAGTCCTTTTCACTCAAAAAATCACCTATTTCCGTACACGCACCCAATGAAATATAGTTCATAATATATATATATATATACTTCAAATTCCATGAGAAAAGCTATATATATATATATACTTCAAATTCCATGAGAAAAGCGTTCATCTTCAAACCAAAATGCAGTTTGTAGAGGAATTCATACTCAATATCTGCAGCTATTCAGTTTTATGCCAAACTGCATAAATGATTTTCAATTAATTTTTTTCTCCATTTATTTTGGTATCTTTGGTACAAATTTGTGAAGGGGTCTGGGACATTCCATTTTATTTACAGGTGTGAGCCCTAAAGCGCATGCTTTGCTCAAGGTGCCATGCAGCAGGAAACTTATATGATTAAGGTAAACACAAGGCTTCTTTATCATATTAGATGATAATCAGCATGTGTGTATGGGTGGAAATGAGCTCCTTCGCACAGGTCTGCATTGTCCAAGTGCTTTTCTAGTTGATCACATTATTGCACTCTATTTTTTCACATGTGCTATTTCACTCAATTTTTCATGAGTGGATTACTACACCAGAATGATCATTGAACTGTTGGCCATTCAGAGCAGAAAAACATGCTGAACTAATGCTAATGACTTGGCTGCAGCTCCCTATTGGTCTGTGGTCGCTGTACACAAGTTAAGATCCCTGAGTTCATTATTGACAGACGTACTTCTTATTCTTAAGTGGTACAATGTAAGTAAGTTAGGACACTGACTAGCTGTGATATTTCAAACAACGAATCATGTTCGGTTGTTGGTCCACATACCCCAGTATTGGTATGTATGTGTGACAGAGTGTAGTGTAGTCTGTGAACAATACCTGTGGTATGCACTCACGTAGTTATGTTTTGACATCTTGTGGAACTTTCCCCCACCATACTGTACGTAATTCATGTAGATGATTCCAGATAAATCATGTGTTTCATAATGATTGAGGATAATCAGCTTGCAGGGTCTGAGTATAGGCATACTAACTCGGTGTACTTACTGGTAAGAATGGAAAAAGAATATGTGCCTTAGTGCAGAGAAAGCACTTGACCATTTTAGCGGCTGAATTACACTCTGGCTCCATCCGTACTTCAGAACAAATCTGATACTTACTGTACTTGCATTTCAACTAGAAGTATTTGTGAAAAGACATTTTTATACATTGGCAGTAAGGCACAGTGAGATACAGTGCAGGCTGACAAAGACATGCTTTTATGATTATTATTATGTCGTGCCAGCTACCTAGAGTTGCTGATTTCTTACTCAGAGTGAATATTGACTACCTTTTTTAATATCATAATTGTTCATGAATATGTTTATTTTTAGGACTCCCGGCTGTTGAACCAAAGTAGAGAACACACTCCAGAAAAACCCAATTGAAAGTTCACTGCTTTCTACACCAGTTTGGAGGATATTAATTGTGTGCTTCCTTATCAAGTCCGATGTACAACAATATTGAATATCCCTTTCTTAAACTCATTATCAAAAGGAAACACACGAATGCCACTGATAAAATGTAAACATTTACATTGTACCTCATCTCAAGAAAATGAACCTGGTATATATACACATATATATACCCAAGTTACACCAGGGAAATACGAATGACGAAGATTTACCAAGATTTTAAAAGGTCTGAGATTATGATCAAAGTGTGGCACAAATATCTAAAAATACTTTGTGCATGCCCCATAGTATGGTAAGCCCTATTCATTTTTTATTTCTTTCTTTTATAGGCTAAAGTAACAAGCTTCATGAAGTCATGATTATGCATTCAAGTTATCCAAAACCTCTGGACTAACATTGCTGCTTGATGACTAACAATCATTTCAGTCAATTGGTTCATTTTTATCTGTAAAATAACATCTGACAGTGAGTGGGTGTGTGTGTGTGTTACAATGTATTTGGGGGGATGAGATGCAGATGTTTTCATTGGTAAATGCAGCAATGATTGTTTTCGTTTCACATGAGAAAGATAAGAAGGGGATAGGGCAATATGCCTGAAGACAGATTTTGTTCGATCAGTTGAACTAGTGTAAATGCTGAATATTTTCGTGAATTTCTTGAGTTTAAAAAAACGCACAAAATAACAACTCTAATCGGACATGAATGTGACGTGCACGCATACATTTCTCAGTTCAATACTGGTACTCCATGATTGCAAATTTAACCACTCGCGAAAATGTCGGGAAGTCCGATTCATGAAAATTTGAACTCGCTAAATAAATACATGGCGTACAATGTGGGTCGCACTTAACTTTTTTTTTAACTAGCCAGGCGGACTACTTAGAATCAATTTTGACACTGAAGCAATATTTTGGCTAGCCAGACGGACTAGTTACTTCAGAATTTTATGATTTTTAGCTAGTCCGACATGATTTTGGGTGGCCAATGGCCAGCGGACCATCGCCAATTTCGAACCCTGATACAGTATGACATGAGATCTTTAATAGTTTATTGGAGAATTTTGTGTAACGCAGTGTTTTCATCTAGATGTATTGATAAGTTTGATCACGTTAACCCTAATCCTAACGGGTTTTTCAAAAAACTTGAAACCACCTGGGGGCCTTTTTGGCCCCCCTCCCCCTTAAGATCTCGGTCGTGGATCAAGCGATCCTCGCGAAAATTTGCACTAAGGTAGAGGCCAATGTAATCTTCAAGATTGTACAGTTAGATTTTTCAAATTTTAATTAATGTATTTCATATGAATTAATTTATGCTAATTTATGCAAAAACAATTTTTTTCCCCATAAATCCAAGACTTCTAATTTTTAGTGAACATATTCTTTTCAATATCCTGAACAATAATATTGAAGCAAAAATTTGGCTTCATAATCACTTCTTATGTATTTTATTGTTTATTGAATTTCTTATGTATTTCTTTGTTTTTTACGTTTGGTTTTATTGTTTTTTCGTCAAAATTTGTCGCAGAAACTTTTTAAAGCATAATCAGGCCAAAATAAATCATTATCAGCCATTGAAAGTAAAAACATTTATTTTTATATGAATTAATTGCAAAAAGACAATTTACCTAGGATTTGTACACAAAATCATGTTTTTGAACAATTTTTGGGTCGACGAATTTTTTTCCAAAGGGGCGTGGCTTTCAAAACAGTATGTCCGGGAGCGACAAATTTGATCTCAAAAGTTGCACGATACTTGAAAGAAAAAAGTCATAAAATGTCGCGGCGAGAGCATCACGCGTTGCGGAATAATCATGCAAAACGTCGAGGGGGGGGGGGGCCAAAATGCCGCTATAGTGAGACTTATGTTTACATGGTTGCAGATCTTTGTGCAAGTCAATATCTTTTTGTACAAATTTATTCAAACTTTTTCTCTGCATGTACAAATTCATGTGATTACGTCTTGAGTGGAATACTACAGTGGCGAATCCAAAGGGGGGGGGGGGGATGCACCAGGCATGCACCCCCTCTTTATTTTTTGTTAGAACAAAAGAAATGAAAAATTTTTGATTTTGCAAAGCCGCCACCACTTTACGGAATTCCTGGATCCGCCCCTGTACTAGGCGCATTTTTTTTTTTTTTTTTTTTGGGGGGGGGGGAGGGGATCTTACATTTATATATTTGTAAAAATAAGATATTGATATCAAATATAATTCAAACTAGAAAAGCATTCTGAGAGCGCAGACCTCCACCAAGCAGCTACTTTCCACCGTGATCTTGCTCTTCCATAGAAATCTATGATTTCCACCCACTGAAAAATCGCCAGATTTCCCAAAATAGAAGCCTTTGTTACGTCAAAACCCTCAAGATGCGCGGCGCACCTCTCCCCAGCAGAAACTAGAGCACGCATTTCAGTGCGCGCATGAAAACCTCAACAAGAGACCTGGGGGTCATGCGCTCACCTGAGTATCGCAAGTTCACCTTCCATGCATTCTTGCAGACTCTAACATTGGAAACTTATAGTGGGGGTAGTTTTGAGAGCTGGGGGCATGGTGTCCATTTACATATTCCATCACACTGGTAAAAATACCTGCCAAGTACACTGTACTTTATAGAATGTTGGATTATGCAGCTTGGGAAAAAAAAAGAGACTTAAATCCCTATCACTTTTGATTAGAACTAGAGAAAAATATTATTGAATATTCATTAATTTAGGAGGTTTGGACCTCTGGGGCCCCCAAGGAAAGCATGGTGTCCATTCAAACACTTTGAGATCTTATCCCCATGGAAATGCTACTTGCCAAGTTTGGTGAAAATCCATTATGTTGTTTTCAGCAAGAAGATGAAAATTTAGGCCCACATTTGGACCCCCCCCCCCCCCCATCCCATCCCGCTTCCTTGGGTCCGAAGGGGGGGGGGCACCCCTCATTCTCCCATGAACAAACTTGAAACAACGGTTATCAATATACTGACTCATTGTATTAACTTAGCTCAATCACTTCTGGTTCTAGAGAAAATCTGTAATGGTTCCTTACAGGAGGGGGAGGGGGGAGGTGGGACCCCTGGGGGCCCCCAGGCTGGGCATGGTGCCCATTTGATGGAATTGAGATTCTATACCCCTAGGGATGCTACCTGTCAAGTGTGGTGAAAATTTGTGATATAGGGTTTTCCAGAAAAAGATGGAAATTTACGATTTCGGTCCAAATTTAGGCCCCCTGGGGTCCCCCGGGAGGGGCATGGTGCCCATTTGATGGGGATGAGATTCTTTTCTCCTAGGGATGCTACCTACCAACTTTGGTGAAAATTCATAATGGCATTTTCAAGACAAAGATGAAAATATACAATTTGGGCCCCATTAGGACCCCTCTCCACCCCCCCTCCCCTGGGTCCCACGGGGGGCACCCCTGATTCCGCCATGAACAAACTTGAAACTATAGTCATCAATGTACCAATTCATAGTATTAACTTTAAGCTCTATCACTTCTGGTTCTAGAGAAGAAGATTTTTTAAGATTCCTTAATTCTTTTTTTTTTGGGGGGGGGGGGGGGGGTTTGGGCCCCTCTGCAGGCCCCCCAGGTGGGTTATGGTGCCCACTTGAAGAAATTGAGATCCTATCCCCCTGGGGATGCTACCTGCCAAGTTTGGTGAAAATCGGTTTAGGGGCTATTCCACAGGTTGGTGGACATGAGCTTAAAAAATCAAATTCAATATTTTTCTGTGTTATTTTCATTTTTAGTCCTTCACACATGATATTTTCAGGAACCAAAAATAAAAAGTTAATTTTCATATGTTTACTTTGGGAAAAAATGGTTGAAAGTTGTGACTTCCATCCTGTACAAAAATACACGAAAAATTGTGAAAAATGGAATATGGCATATTACCATTTCATTATTGCAACATCATGCCAGTTTATTCATTTCTGAATTTTAGAAGACTCAAATTACCTAAAATACACAACAGCTTTTCAAGTAAATTTGTAGAACTTGTTCAAAAATAAATATTGTAAGCCACTTAGGCGATGTAACGTGAGTAACCAAAAAAAACTGACTTTGTTTTCTGAGAGAACAATTCTTCACATTAAATTGGTGGGATTTGAAATTCTCTTCCTTCAAACAAACTTTGACAAGGTGATGACTACCAAAATCACAACAGAATACTAATCTTTATAAAAATGATGAAGAAAAACTGTAACGTGAGTAACCTTGTAACGTGAGTAACCATTTTGTAACGTGAGTAACCAGCAAAAATTATGAATTCAGGTAACATTTACTGTGGGATGGCAAATTTTAAGTCTTGTGGTAAGCTTTGAAGTTATTTTTGGTTCATTAAAAGTGAAATGAGAGTACCCCTCTCTGATGTGACTCTTTCCTCATCAAAAATAAACAAATAAATGAATAAATATGAGCTTGGTACATGGCATTGTCAATTTTGGAAACACATGCTCTTTTCTACAAGGTGTTCCCAGATGTCAAAGTGGGAAAGTATAGGGCCTAAGTAAAATTTACTGAACTTTGTCTCAATCATGTCCAACTTTCAAACAAGCTTCCCCACAATGTTTGTTTTTAAAATATGTAAATATCAAGAGAACTTCATATTGGAAATTAGTGCTCTTCACAAAGTATCATTACCATGTCCCATTCTGCATGAGCTCCCAGAGATCTAGAGATTCTTGTGTACATAGTGAACCTACACGTAAGTGAGCATGCTGAATGAATGAGTGCAATTTGTGCAAGGATGGTGGAGATTCATAAGAATCATGAACTCTGACAGTGCTGGTACCCAGCAGTACATTTGGAAAACTGTGCACAGAAGATAACCGATAAATGAAAGCTGTTGAGGAGAGCACCACACATGACCTAGTCGATTACAACATACTGTAGTTTGGTGCCTCAGTTCCTCCAACATAACAAGCGTCACCAGGCATAGTATATGAGGACCAGACATGCAACCAAACAACCAACAATAATTATTCTAAAGAAGCCCTCATTTAGGTTCATTTCAGCAAAAATTACACCTGTATTGCTCAAGATAAGATCCAGAGTACCTACTGGAATCAAAGGCAGGTTAATAGTCTTTTTTACAGTGGCAGTGTGGCATTCTGGGTCTCAGCACTCCCACGTCAACACATTAGACAATCTTGCCCACATAGAAGGAAACTGTGCTGGATGGCTAACCAGATCATGTGAAAAAGGATTTCTCTGGTCAGATGGCCCAGCATCATAATTAAAAAACAGAAACATGGCAGCATCACTGTACACACTGCATAGATAAACTCTAGATTTAGTGGAACTTTTTAGACACATCCGATGGCCAGTGACTAGTGGACAGGATAGCTATATTTGTGAAACATCAAATGTGGGGTAAAGTAAGGATCAGAAAAGCTAATATGTGTGATGCTACTACATCTGTTGCTGCAGTTAAGGGCATGAAGGGTGTAACAGTGGCAGTCCTGTCACAAGCTGAGATGAAGGCTAGAAATTTTCTTCATATTGGTATCATATATGAAGCCACACACCCCATTCCAGGAATCACAAGCATAAATCGTATCTATTTTTTCAAAAGCTTATAGGTGATCTCAAAATTCCTGATTTCTGCGGATGCAGCAAGTCAAGTTTAACCAGAGTCAGAGGAGGCACAAGAGAACCCATCTATCTATTAGAGACTGGTATACAGTGGAGTAAGACAGAAGAATATATCCTGGAGAAGTAATTGCTGTTGGCCAAGAGAATAAGTACATATCAAGTATAATGTACACTGTATCTGTAATGGAGCAAGTTGGGATGCATTGGAAATGGCCCAACCCTTGTAATCTTTTACATGAAATAGAAGATGTTTAATGAAAAAAAAAATTGTAGATGCACCAGCTATCAATATTGGCAATAATTGTGGACACTTTAACTTTCAATACAAACACATATCAGCTGGATAGTATGGTCAAAATGCAGGTTAAATGACATGGACAGTAGTATCAAGAACGGAGAGCTCAATGTGAACATTTGATTTGGATTTGTAGTCTATGTCTAGGGTCTATTGTTATAGCCAATTAGAAGAGTATTTAATTATGTTTGTCTATTTTTTATACTTACTGTTCTTTTTTAATTGATGCTGAAGCAAGAAATTAAATTGAATGCATTTGTTGAGTTTTTTTCATTTGCAAAGCCCATGCCAGATCTCATACAGTATAGAAATAGCATACAAACTGTCCAATTTAGTAAAAGAGAAAAGGAAACGTACTCAGAATGTTATCTTTAAACATAAACTGGTCTCTGATGTCCTACACACATTATTTCAGAAAAAGAAACTTGAATGCTACACACATTATTAATTTTTTTGTGACGTTTATATTGAGGACCATACATGGACAAAATGTGACGTGAGTAACCGTAACGTGAGTAACCACCTTATCTGCACCCCAAGAAAAATCCATGCGTTTGTTATTTTTCATACTATATACAAAGTTTGTCTCCCTACTGTACTTCTTTGAAATGGATATAATTAACTTTCATAAAGGCTTGGTATGAGGACACTTTTCACTTTTGTCGACTTTTCATTTTATGCATGTCCAAATCATGTAACGTGAGTAACCGACACATTTTAAAGATTTGCCAGGAGCATATCGAAATTTCTCAAGTTTTGTTTTTATACAAAGGATAGTCAGACTGTATACTTTGTTGTGATAAAAAGTTGTTTGGTTCATATCTATAATAAGGGAGTTACAGCTCCAGGAATGAGTGAAGGTTTCTCCAAGTGTAACGTGAGTAACCGTGGAATAGCCCTTAGGGGGTCTCAAGAAGAAGACGAAAATGTAAAAAGTTTACACACGCCGGACGAAGAACGATCGCAATAGCTCACTTCAAGCTAAAAATGCGCAGCTTGAACTCCAGTTCATTGACCCTACCTGGCAAAATACCGAAAATCCTTCATAAAATCCATAAAAATTTCCTGATCACAACTAAAATTTTATCATTTGTTACTTGTGTCATTCTCAACATTTCCTGCAAGTTTCATCCAAATCTGTGCGCAACTTTTTGAGTTATTTTGCACACGGACAAACTAACTAACGAACGAACGAACAAACAAACCAACGGTAACGAATCCATAACCTTCTCCCTTGGCGGAGGTGATAAAGAATACCACCAGAAAACAAGATTGTTTGTGTGTGTCACTGTATTTGTGGTTAACAGCATTCCCTGAGGCACTTTAATCTAGTGTTTTCCTGAATGTTACATTACTTTACAGTTGCAGTTTTTCAACAGAAATTCCCAAATCAAAGATCTTGTAAATGCCGCATTAACTTCAATTACAGCTGTGGTGGCGCCAAGAAATACCGCTAATGACGCACAAAGACAGCCCGAAGATGGCTGGAAAACCTCAAACCACCAGGCTTCGGAATTAAATTATGTAGTGGCTGCACACATACGACGCTCAGAGACGAACACACGCAATCGACTCACAGAGAACCAAGCATGGTCTACTTACCTCTGGAGGGCATCCCGACCATCTGCTTGCGAAGTCTCTCCCGGCGGTCGCCCATCGACATCTTGGAGAAGGGCGAGTAGAACGTGTCTTTCTTTGCGGTGATCTGGGGTGCGACGATGCACGTCAAGGGATCCTTCACTGTGGTTACAGCCTTCATGAAGGGGCTGTTGAATGCCATGACTCCTCCTCAACTGCAAGGCAAAGAAAGACACACACATGAACACCGAAAAAAAAAATAGTTAAATACATAAATTACATTTATGCATGAGTGAATGAAAACTTACATCATCATAAGGGGGGGGGGGGGATAAGTTTGAAATGAAGTTTCACTTGATGTTCAATTACACTTCCTCAACGGGTTAATGGCTGCAGCTTCAGCAAAGTTGTGGAATATCAAGTTTAACATATTTTCACAACATTGTAATATCCATCAGAACTAAATCTGCAACTTACATGTAGCTGATGCCACCATGTCAACAGCTCCCAAGTCCTCTACTGATCTGCAAATTGTATCTCAAACTTGAACATTCAAGTACTTTCTCGTTCTAAACCTGATTTTGATGAAGCTTGGACTATACTGTGTAGTTTTACTCTATTAACTATCAGTAAACTATACAAGGTGTGCCATTTAGGTTATATTTCCACTTCTTGAAGGTGCATCTTAAATCTTCCTTAAATCTTTACTTACAGAAAAAAAAAATACAGGGTATTGGTAAGAGTTCAAACGTCCGTATCTTCTACTGGCAAAGATTTCAGCAACAACAAAAAAGTTTGGCTTTTTTTGCTGTTGCTTTTTGAACTTTTTTTCCCATGTTGAAGTGGAACTGAAATGTGCCCCAAAATTTCAAAGAACAAAAATGTACAAAATGAAAAAAAAAAAAAAAAGCAGCTCAACTTCAGAAAATGAGTGATGATCAGTTTTGATGGCCAGCAGCAAAAGAAAAGAAAGTGAATAGACCAGTTCCACTTTGTGCACGAGCAGAAAAAGGTTATATTTGTACCAACAGGCATTTGGGGTTTGTTAATTCACTGCAAAAAGCATCTGTGAGGTGATGATTATTCATGTACATGTATCTTTTATATTGATATAGATAGTGCTTGCAAGCACATCCACCTGACAGCAAGCCTGGTATTTGGCAATATCAAAAGAAAATGTTGGTAATGCATTCAATACAATACAATGAAATGGATGCCTCCTGAAATGTCAACTGGCCATTCTGGTCACCTGGTCTAAACGCAAGTTCATTCTTTGTTTGAATATGAATTCATAAATTGTTATGTCGGGCCAGCTTATGCATCATGTAGCTTTGAAAACGAGTGAAGTGCCTAACCAGCTGAGAAAAAAAGAAAAGTCATTTGTACCAATGTGTACATGAGCTAATTACGAACTGGCTTATTATGTCTTACGCACTTAATTTCTTGGTACATCTATTTGTAAAGTACTATAAAACCACAAATTAAAATGCATATGAATTTCTTACTGTAGTTAAATTGTATTAAATGCATTGGGTGCCAACGGCAATTCGCGAAAATTTCATACTGCAAATATTTCTTGCTTTACAGTACCTGTACTGTTGCTGATTCTTATTATGGCATGCAATATTGCAAGATGTTGCCAGCTTGTGGGTGGATTTGGGGAGTTTCCAACAATTTGCTGAATTATTCTGGCGCCAATCTTCCCCTCTTTTGAAAGCTGGGATTATTGCTGGAGCCAGTTCCTTCAAGCTGAATGCTCAAGGAATAATTTTTCATGGGATCACATTACAATTTGCTGTGTGTTTTATATGAGTGCTACACAAAATGTTTTGTGTGTAACAGTTTCTTTACATAGGATTGTCCAGAACTTTGTTTATAATATTCTCCCAGGATTAAAACTGTTGATCGAATTTGAGAAGTGAAATTATTAGCCAATGCTCATTGCTTAAATCTGTCATCAGAAAAGATTCACATGTGCGTCTGCAGGCTCTGCTACAATAGAATTATTGATTGATTGACTACTAGTATGCTATTTAAAGGTACTGTTTACCATTGGGAGCAGCGATTTATTAAAAAAAAAATGTTCGAGTTATCACATTTGATGCATATCATATACATGTAACATCCTACCATAAAAAAAGTGCAATAAAGCCTAAAATATAGGGAGATATCACTGATTTTCTCAATAAACCATAATTGTAGAGAAACAATCTTAGTTCTACTGTTCACATTCTGTATAATAACAATACTTAACACTGATTATGCTGATTAACATTTTTACACTGGTTGTTTGTATCCTAACTCACATTTTAAAACTATTTTTATGCACTAAAAAAGTTGGGCTTTTGTTTCATCTGCAAATGGCAAATGATGCCTTTACAGCACTGCTTTGTCATCCGCCAAAGAGAATAAACGGAAATCTGAACATAGGGCATTTATCGCCAGTTGTGCTTTTTTTTTTTTAATCGTAGTTCAGAATTTTAAAATTGATTAATTGAAAGATGTTTTCATACAAGAGAAATTATTCCAGGTAGACCTTGCCAGTTTCATTTACATCCCAGCAAAATATGACTTTTTTTTTTTTACAGTGATGTTTTGTTTTCTCTTTCAAACTTGATATTGGCATAGCAATGTATTCATTGCCCTCAATGTGTATTCTTCCTGATATTGATCTTGGGTTATTTCAGCAATTATGCTTCCTTGGAAGTACTAAATAAAACAACAATAAAACCCTGATGTCAGTCAAAGTAGTGATGAAGAAGTCACACTGACAATGAAACCAAAGAGTAGCATGAAAAGGCATCGCTGTGCAAAGATATTGGCTTTACAATGTGGGCGAGGGAGGCTCGTTTCACATCAAATACATGATGTATTCTTGGAATATCAGAAATTAAAATGAACCTGCCATACTCCTTCTCTGAGCCTAACAAAAGCTAAATGAAATGCCACAATGAAAGGGCTTCTCATGAACAGCATGAAAAATAGAAGATAAGTCTGGGCTACATTTGGAGAGGCATTTCACTACTCTATCAAACTGTAGATACCAAGACATTTCTTGGGCTACAAGGAACTTACAAAGAGCCATTACCCGAAGTGTTGCTATGGTAATGCCAATCATCGTCCTTCACTGTGATTGCCAAATTACTTATACTACCAAGTCTTCTGAATCTTGGTATACAACTTGTAGATCTAGGAAGTGTGACACATACTTCAAGTTCAAAGAGGAAATTGCACATTGTAGTCTCCAATACTCAACTTTGGCTGTTTTCTTTTTTCAGTTAATTTCAAAGAAGCACTGACTACCTACGATTTCCGAAGGCATTTTGCATTTCACATTTGAGAGGTGCCACACATTGATCCGAATTTACATGTATTTTAATGGGAGTATCCGTTCAACCATGTATTCAAGTTATTCCTGAATATCTTGAATGAACACTGGCTCGAAGTGAAATCTGCAAATGGCCAAAACAAGCATAAAAGATAAATAGCACTGTACATGCATGGGAGACCTAAAATTGATCTGCTGCACTGTCGGATTTGTCCCCGGATACAACAATACATGTTTTCCAGCACTCGGAAGAATTCCACTTCTAGTCTGCTTCTCATTCCCGCTATTCATCAAAACCTTTCGGCACTATAAATAGCTCCGCCGATTACAGGATGGGACATAAGTACTTACATCTCACTCTTACGACACATACATAACACAGGTTTGCTGTTGCTTCACTGGAAAATGGATGTAAACAAATACTGGCATGAGGTATCATACAAAATGTATAAAAATATACATTGTACTGTGCCAAAACAGAGAAAGTAACCATCACAAATGTCAATGTATGGCATGCGCAAAAAAAAATGGGTTGCAAAGCTAAAATGAACAAATCTTGTTATGAAAGAGTTCAGGGAAAATGGTCAAAAAGTAATTTTTTCCATAATTTGATTGTGTTCACTTTAATGTCTTGTTGTGCAACAGCAAATTGTGCAAAAACGCTTTCCTGTACAGTTGTTTTCCAAAGGCTCCCCGCTTACATCATTATCCTCTGGCACAAAATGATGCATAGTCTGAACAACAACAAAACATTTGAGAAAACAGGTATTTGAATGACAACAATGACCAAGGTACTCCCTCGCCAGGCATGTAATGTCTTCAGAGTTTGCACCTATTGACACTTCTTAAATCACAAAAAAAGCATGTCAAGTATTTCTCTGACAACCTTCCGTACGCAACATGCTCAAAGGAAGCAAACATATTTTGTAATATTCCTTTTATTCATTTTGATTCCTTGTAGCATTATCCAGTCGTCTTGGGTGTAAAACATTTTATGTGTGTATTTTGTTTTGCTGTTTTTTCTGTCAAAAGAATGTTATTCTTAGCTATGCGCTGAGTGTGTGTCTACAAAAGAAGCTATTTGTGATATGTACCAAGTGCGCTGCTGATTTATATACCTCAACAGTGAACTGTCAACAATGAGTACCATCATCTATATATTAAAGTTAAATCAATCAATTCAAAGTCATTAATGCAAGGGGGGACTTAAATAAGCAAACCAGAAAGGCAATTAAACCTGATGTAACATGTAAATAAGAGGAGGGGAAATACAATTGTATGACAGGGAATTGAGATACAACATTCTATATATGGTAACCAAACAAACAAAAATGTCGGAGGCAAATATATGGTTGGAGTGATTTGCAATCAGTACAATGCAAGACCAATTAGGTTCCTGCACTGAGTGACAACTGAGGGATGACTTGCAGAATAGATGAGGTATGATGTAGGCTCACCTGCATGCTAACCTGTCTGTGGGGAATAAATAAACTCCTACCCCACCCCCATCGGCAATTACCTCTAAAACTGTCCTTAGAATTACAGCTATTGAACACAGAACACACTTTGCATTCAGCACACAGGTTCATGGAGCACATATTTTTTCGTTTATCGAGACTGAGACTTCAACTCTCCCGCTCTGTAGCCATTTTTTTTTCTCAAAACCTCACGCTCTTGCATTTCAGTTTGAATTAATGAAATACTCCTGCTCTAACTGAGGTGCAGTTTCTCCTGCCCAACTTTACAAGGCTAAGATTAGCACAAGATAACATACTATAAACCTACAGTTGCAGTACTTGAAGAAATCCGTCTCCAATTTTACCAATTTCATACAAAAGGGGAAAAAATATATCCCTGTAGAACAATGCGAAAAACGATCAAAACTGGATAAGAAATACACGTAAGTAATGACATTTTGCAATTTCAATTTTTTTCCCGAAAGCACTTTTTGTGTTATTGAATATCAAATCAGCAAGTTGATGATGTCATGCTCTCACAATTTCTTGTTCATTATTTCATACACAGAAATGACAACCATATTTCAGCTGTATTTAGTATAAAACTTGCCTGAAAACCACCCAACATAAAAAAGAACAAATATGTTAACTCAGATACATTTTGGTAAGGGAATATGCTTTTATCTGCCCTAGCTAAAAATAACAATTTTTCTGAATTCCATATGTACATACTATGAAAAATTGTGAGGGCGTGACATCTCATCATCAACTCACTCATTTGAATATTCATATGGACTGGTCAAGAAATATTTTTTCTGAAGAAATGAGAAATTTCAAATGTCATGTCTTTTTTATTTCTTACCCAATTTTTGTCATATTTCAAAGTTCTGTTAGGTTTCTTTTTTTTCTTTTTTCTTTTAGAGTTTATTAGGTTTTTTTGGGGGGTGGATTTCCTTTTTTTTAAAGCGATACAGACCACCCTACACCACGGCATGCTTTGTGCACTTGATTTTCCCTGTACACAAACATACTGTGCCCATGCGTGCATGATCAGAGTTTCCAGTTTGCAAGGGGGTCCAGGCATAAGAATCTTCCGTTTAACGAGATGCTTTTTGATAGGATGGAGCCTGTGTCAATTTGTACAAATACAAGTGTACGTCAAACCTGTCTGAGTGGCCACCTGTTCACAGCATCCACCTGTATTATGAGGCCAAAACAAACTCCCCTGCCAAAAAATTACAAGTTTAAAGGTCCAGTCTATCTTTGGGAAAAGTCATTTAAATTTTTTTCACGATATGACATTTGATGCATTGTATTTGTAGGTCAGTGGTATCATCAAACATCTTGCCATATAAAATTTTTGCAATAAAGCCTAAAATATTTATAAGGAAATATCTGCATTTTTCTCAATAAACCATAACTGTAGACAGTTTAGTCTGGAAACATTTTACAGTATATAGAACCGTCCACATTTTGTATATTCAACACAACTTAATATCGATTTTACTGCTTCAAATTTTTACAGTGGTCATTTCTATCCCTAAATCACATTTCAGAACTATTTTTGAAAAAGCACTAATACTGGGTTTGTGTTTCATCTGCAAATGGTAAATTATGCCTTTAAGCTCCAACATATAATGAGCTGCCATCTTCCATTGTACTGTATTCACCTCCCGCAGGCAAAATTTCACTGCCCATGACAGCCACAGACTCAAGACTGCACCCCATCAGATTAAATTACTACCATTCTCCCTGCCTGAGTATAACAGCCTGTCCATATAAGGGCTGTTATAAAGTAATTTGTTATCTAAGAACAAAACAACACATTATATCTTGCATCAGCTAGTTTCTACTACATAACTGGTAACACCTCATCAGATATTGTGTATTAATTTAGTGTATTTATAAGGAATATTAGTGCATTACATGTACACATAATACAGATATATGGCATTTGTGATAAAATCAAACTGACACCTTCTATGCTTTCTTTGGGAGGCTGCCACGCACAGGTTTGTGGGTATTTTGTTAAATTCACCGTACACATCAGCACAACTTTCAATTTCTACTGGGAAAAATTAACCAAGGGAATACTCTCTTTGTACAATTCAAATTGTAATATATCCAGCATTACACTTGTCTTGAACGCTGTAATCATGTTGTTGGCCCTTCGACGGCTTCAGAAGCCTTTTTTTTTAAATGCATTGATGGATCGCTGGAATAGTCTATCAAAGAACAGCTGTCATCTTAAAGACAGGTGGGAGTTAGTACAATGTCTGACAGTCTTTCTTTTCAACCTAACGCCCCTACATGGCAACTAAATGATTTCGTGATCCAACTAATCCAACACTACTCAGCTTCAATCATGTGTCTGTCTTTGTAAATAACTTGTGAATTAGAGGGGATGCACACAAGTAATGGAGTTGTTTGTGAATGAGTTCAAGAACACGTTTCTTGTCAACCACATTTATTTTCCAGTACAGATAGCAAACCTTAGTCACGTTTCTGCTCAACACGTTCCCCAAAACATGTCTGAACAATCTTGTTCTGGAGGTGTTATCCAATCATCTGCCCTCAATTCTGGGACCCTAGTGCATGTTTGCAATCTGAACAGTTTAACCTTCCACAGTGTCAGTATGGGAATTTAGTGCACTGCTTTCAAATCTTACTTCTCAATTACAAATGAGACATTTCACTTCTGGGAATGTTTTTGTTTGTATTTTCTTAAATAAAAAATTAAGAGGAGATCCTCTGGAAATGAGCATTGCTCCCCTGGCAAATGATAGGAAATTAAAGAGGCCCTTTGGTTAATAAAACTTTGTGAAAACAACCAGCAGGGTGGTCCACAAGGGATTTCAGCATGTTGCTGCAACATGCTCAAATTCTTGTGCAATATCTTCAAAAAGCCAGCAACATGCTCAAGAATTTGAAACAAGCTCGAAATAAAATGTAATCAAACATTTGAAAAACATGCAAAACATAGGAAACATCAAACTACCTGGTATTTACATATTTGTGTACATAACATGAGAGAGAACCTTGAATGTAAAATTGTATACGTGCGCTTCGCGCACACACAATTTCTGCCAAATTCTCACATCCTGAGCTTGCAACATGCTAAAATTAAAAGTTGTGGACCACCCTGCAACCAGTGTCATGCATTGAGTGAGGGGACATATCAGGGAGGTCTCTTTCCCACCTCCATGGATATATTACAGGAATGGGCCCCTATACCAACTTTGAAAAGAAAAATCTTCTTAAAGCAAGCTCAATTTATAATGTGCGAAAACTAGTAACAAATTTACACAGAGGTCTTACTCTTTGCACTTGTCACTTTAAGATCTTTGAATTTTGTCACTGTTATTCTTAAGGCAAAGTGTCTGTGGGTGAGTTTCAACTCACTTCTGGTGCAGAATTAAGGTTTCCAAACAACTTTCAGGGAGTCTTGGGCAATTGATAATCAATGCAAAGCTGTTTTGATTATGGGGTTACTGTTGTACATGTAGGAACGTGTTTCTGAAATGCCGAAAAAAGTATGACAGCATATGTGTTTTAGCCAGAATTGTAGCTTGGACCTGCCCATACTAACCACTGCCAACAACACATCTCAGCTCCTCTTGTTTAACTGTGCAATTGAGCTGCGCAGTGACAAGGCCTCTCAATCAACTCATGACAGAGTAATCAGTTGATAACGCAACAACTCAAGAAAAAATATCTGAAATGCGTTTGCAGATGCATTTTCATGGTGGATATTGAAGCATGTTTCAAACATGGGAAAGTTGATAAACCCGGCCTGTGTAGGCCTCAAGATAAAAGAGTAGTACAATGTACCTGGCATACTGTAAAAGTGAAAATTTTTGCAGTATGGAGGTTTTCACACATTTCACGCAACATGGAACTAGCTTGAAAATAACATCATGCAAATCTTCTTCTTTTTTCCGCTTATCATGGCAAGTGTCCAAGTGGGTTCTAGGTTCAAGAAGCACAAATTTTATTGGCAGCACATGCAGTAAAACAAACAAGAAAACTATGTATTTGGAAATTGTTTTTGAAATGGTTCAAGGAGGTTCAAAATATAGGTAGTGGAACAAAAAGGGGGTACCAGTGTCCCCAAGAAGCTTGTTGGGTCCAGGGACAAAAATTGGAGGGGAGAGTGACTTTGGGCTCACAATGGATAACAGTCAGCTGTATTCCTCAAATGTGGATATGCTGATCTCTAGCGTCCTACATTGTATGCCAGGACTCACCCCTGCCCCTATGCCCCAGCAACTCAGGAGAGTGTCTTCATCAGACCAAAGTTCGAAGTAGCTATTTTGCAGTTTAGGAAAATAGCCCGATATCACGAATGCGCCTCTTTATCACCTCGAAAACAACCCACTTGGGATATTTAATAGCCCAAAGTTGATGCATGCGTACTTTGCATCATTACTCGGCTCGCTCAGCCACAGAACTCTACATAGAGTTGTGTTTGGGCTCAGTGGGCAATTCAAACGATGGGATCGAGAAAATTTTGGGCTGACGGAAACACAACCTTAATAGCACGCTAACACACAAACTAGCACGCTTTTTCACAAACTAGATCAAGATTTGGGGGAAAATTTTCCTGATCAAATAGCACACTATTTGTCTCTTTATTGCACAAATAGCGGCTTAATTCCACATGATGGGGCTAATCTAATTTCCTAGCCACAAAATAGCTTGTTATTGTGAAACTATGATCTGATGAAGACAAGCCTCTAGACACAGGAGATAGAACTGTAGATGGTCAGTGTAAAAAAGATAAGATCTCTCCTGACTGTCCCCAAGACCACATGGGACCGAGTGTGAATGAGGAGAGTCGATGTGGTTTCACTTTCCTGTTTATAAGATTCAGAGTGCACCTTTACTAGTACCTAAGTGGCATATGATAAGCGAAACTTTCCTTTTTTCTCTCTATCTCTTTCCAATTTGAATGAGATTTTAATGATAATTGTGAACCAGTATAAATTTACACATGCCATTGATGTGTTTGAATTTGTTAAAGAAGTACAAAATGTGTACAGTGATGCTGCAAGTTGGAATGTAAATGATAGTGATGTGAATGTAGCCCAGGACAACTTTTTAAAGAAATTTAAGTATACATTGTATTTATTGTAATTTTTTTTTTCTAGAAAAAAGTTCGTAGAAAAAGTTCAGAAATAACCAAGGGTTTAATAAAATGCTGAAAAACAGGGAATGAATCAGATATTTGAAAAATGTACTTAAGGTATACTTGATGAATATAAACTATTACCAAAAAAAAAAGGAACTCCAGAAAAAAAATGATAAAGAATGTTGCTATGGTTGAGAAAATAATTCACACTTCATGTATCCTGATATGTGCAATATTCAATTTATCATTTATCATGAGAATTATTCCTGACTACATAAAATGGAGTCAAAAGGGGTCTGAGCTTTCGATCCTAGCAGAATCTTCGTCAGAGGTAAAATCTACACTGACTACCGGGTACATAAAAATTACAAAAGTTATTCTGTTTCAAAAGGTGTTGATAATAGAAAATTAAATGAAAAACATTGAAATTTAATTTGTATTTTATGAGTAATGGGAGGATAGAGAATTCAGCCATTGGCTGCGCATTAGCCATTGGCTGAATTTGCGTAATATGAGAGGCCGTTCCGCGCGCAATCGCCATCTTTAAAAGCTGATGACTACTGTGAAAAAATATTTCGAGATAAAATAGATCTTGTATAAGCCACATTTAAGGCTGTTCAGAGTAAGGGAGGGAGCGGAGGGTGCTGAATTCTCTATCCTCCCATTACTCATAAAATACAAATTAAATTTCAATGTTTTTCATTTAATTTTCTATTTTATCTCGTAATGTACGGTAGAGAATTCAGCCATTGGCTGCGCATTAGCCATTGGCTGAATTTGCGTAATATGAGACTTCAAAGATTTTCACAGTAGTCATTTTTCACAGAATATATTGTCAGAGAAAGTTTTTGGGCAACTTTACCTATGTTTACAGGACTGAATCTTGTCCCTTCCTAGAGGTCTGTTGTCCCAGAACTGCTTGTCCAAAAGATGTTGCCTGGGATGCCGGTTTCAGGTAAAAATTCCTGAACGTGGATTCATTTTTCCACCCAGCATGCTTGAGAATGTCTGCTATTGGAAAATGATTCCTCTTGGCAGATGAGGTTGCCGCCGATCTCGTTGAATGTGCTTTGAAGAGATCGGTGTCGATACCTGATGCTCTCAACACAGTTTTTATCCATCGAGCGATGGTTTGCTTTGATGCCTTCCCATGGGGTTGCTTGTAGGTGACAAATAGTGCATTCACCTCCTTCCTCAATGTGCTTGTTCTGTTAATGTATTCTTTAACATAGTGTACAACACAGAGTTTCTTATCCTCGGGAAAGGCTTTTAGTGTTACTTTCACTCCCACATTCCCAGGTTGACTCTGCTTTATCAAATCAGCCACTGCTATTTCCACACAATCTTTGGACGCCTTCACATTGTCAAGGGTTAGGTATGAAAGTGTTTGCACTCTTTGGGCAGAAGTCAACGCTAGTAAAAAACATACTTTGTGTGTCAGTTGACACAGCGAAATCTTATGAGCTGGAGTTACTTGTCTGAGGTAGCTCAGCACCTTGCCCACATCCCATATGAAGCTGTATCTCGGAGTGGGTGGTCGGAGATTAAAAATGCCCCTGAAGTACCGGCAAATCCAAGGATGTGTAGAAATGGTGTATTTCTCGTCCCGTAGAAGAACAACTGATGCTAGTGCGCTCCTTGATGTATTCAAGGTGCTGTAGCTTGCTCCATTTTTGTACATAGAATTAAAAAACGCAAACAAATTTCCCACCTTCGTATGGGTCCAACATAAGTGACGCTCATGACAAAACCTTTGCCACTTCCTAATATACACCATATACTGCTCCTTGGTGGATTTCCTCCAAGACGCTGCCATTATATCAGCAGTCTCCTCCGTCAGTCCTTGAGCTATGAAATGTTTGCTCCAACCCTGCAACATAAGAGGGAGAGATGTGTAAGTGGATGGGGTCTACCTGTAATGGGTTGGGTTAACAACTGGTGTTTTCGCAATACCCAGGGCTCCTCCAATAGCATGTTACGTAGTACGGTATACCAGGGCTGTGTTGGCCAATTTGGCACTATCAAAATTCCCCTAGCGCCATCTTGTCTGATTTTTTGGAGACACTTTGCAACCAAGCTAAATGGGGGAAACGCATAAAATACTAGGGGTCCCCAGTCAATAGTGAATGCGTCTACTGCCCATGCCTCTGGATCTGGTCTCCAGGAGACGTATGTTGGGAGCTGGGCATTCAGTCTGGTGGCAAAAAGGTCTACATTTGGTAACCCATACCTCTGCACTATCTCATTGAATATTGTCTTGTCTAGCATCCATTCTATATTGTCATTGAATTTCCTTGACATCGTATCAGCTTCTGTGTTCTTAGAGCCTGCCAAGTGAGATGCTGTTATCCAAATTTGTCGTCTACTGCACCAATCCCAAATTTGCAACGCCATTTCGTTACATGCTTCAGACTTGACGCCGCCCATGTTATTCAAGTATGTCACCGCTGTGGTGTTGTCTAATCTCAACAGTATATGTGCATCTCTGACATTTGAACAGAAGCTTTTGAGTCCCAAACCGGCTGCTAGCATTTCCAGATAGTTTATTTCATTACCTGCTGCTCTTGCTAATTCTTGAGCATTCCATCTACCCCCTGTCTTGGATTGCAGGTCTGTGGCACCCCAACCTTGTCCACTAGCATCTGTTCTTATTTCTTTTGATACTTTCCCTGGGTACAGGGGTTTAGACACGAGATGTGCATGGGATGACCACCAAACTAGTTCCGCCTTGGCTCTATTTGATAGGCTCATATGTCTATCGAAATGTCCTTTCTGTTTTCTCAGGGCTCTGATTTTTTCCCTTTCCAGCTGCCTGTAATGCAAGGGGCCGTACTGAGATGCTGGTAAGGCAGCCACAATCTTCCCAATGACTTTAGCTACCTCCCGGATACTAGGTTTGTTATTAGCAAGCAAGGATCGACATGCATCTTGAATGTCATTGCTTTTACTGGCTGGGAGGGTGATTCTCATTTCAGATGTATTTAATTGGAAACCCAGAAATTCAATCTCACGGGATGGTTCAAGTACCGATTTCTCTGAGTGAATAATGAACCCTAGACTAGTCAAAAGGTCAGTGGTGGCTTGCACTGCTGAGCGAGTGTCTGCTTTATTGTTCCCAATTATCAGTGTGTCGTCCAAGTACGACAAAACTGTGTGCCCCTGTTGTCTTAGTAAGGCAAGCACTGGTTTCAGTATTTTGGTGAACAGTCTTGGGGCGGAAGATAAGCCATTTGGCAAAGCTTTGAACTGCCACAATTGGTTTCTCCATACGAAGCGGAGATATTTACGAGAGTCTAAGTGAATGGGAATTGTGTAGTATGCATCACGGAGGTCTACTGAAGCCATATAACACCCTTTTGAGAGGAGTAGAATACCAGATTGAATATTATCCATTTTAAAGTGTTGGTACTGAACACTTTTGTTGAGTTCGGACAGGTCAAGAATTAATCGAACTCCTACGTTCTTTTTTGGTCTCGTGAAAACCTCTGAAATAAATTCCCCTTCTTCATGGGCACATTTTTCAATGACCTGTTTTTCTTCCAGAACAAGAATCTCATGGTCAATCTTGGCTGTTTCTTCAGCATTCCGCTTGTAAGAACGCAGAGGTTTTTCTCGAGAAGGGGGAAATTTTTCTGGGTCAAATTCTATTGTATAGCCTTGAACTGCTTGAATAATGTGTGAGTCTCTCGTGATATTTTCCCAAGCAGGGAAAAATGGCTTCAGACGACCTCCGACGACAGCTGGTGTTGTAACTAGATCGTTGTCTATGTTGTGTTCATAGTCACCTACCTGTTCTATTTCCTCCCCTGGCTTTGGCTCTGCCTGTGGTAGGTTGGCTGCTTGTTGCCACCCTCCCTTGCTGCTGTCGGTGTGTAAGTGTGAGGAGGATCTCGAGGTCTCCCCCTCCAAGCCTTCCCTAAAAAAGGCTGTGCAGATGAACCGGCCATGGGGTTGGAATGTGATGTTCGGCGGTCATAACCCCTCCCCAACGGGCGGGTGAACCCAGTCGACGTGTATTGACGGCGAGATGTCACATCCGGTTTCTTGTACGGCTGGAACCGTGATTGCTCTCGTGTGAAGCGTGATTTCATCATGCCTGACATTGTTTTCCTTTGTTCTTGGATCTCTTTCACTTGGCGCCCCAGGTCATCTCCAAACAAGTACTTTGTCACTTTGTGAGAGGGCTTGCACAGGTGGTGGAAATTTGAGTTCATGTCAGGCTTTATGCTGTCCTTTCTCATGCAGTTGAGGGAGAAGTTTGCATCGCAGAGAAAAGCCATAGCATCCTGCTGAGCTTCAGACAAAGTTGCTGGAAGGGTACGAGCAAACGCGTTTATCCCTTTCAAGAGGGATGATTGGATCATTTGTAGTTTCAGATCCCTGTGTCTCGTCCCCGTCGAGATGTTCTCCCAGATAGTGCTGTTCACTTTAGGGGTTTCTAGACATGTGCAGTTAGATGGGCAGGGGTAGCGAGTTGCTGCTTCGTCGAGAGATTTCTGGTCAAGTTTTTGTCCCATCATATACACAATGGTGTCCGCGACATCCTCATCTAGTGGTTCCCCTATCCCGGACGGAGCCACGAATTTCTGAGCCATTCGTGGTATCTTGAATTCTGGCCGTTTGTCTTTATCTGCCTCCTGTAGGCCTACGTCCGAAAACAAGCTGACCGCGTCATCGCGGTTTGCCGATAGGAAATCAGCCACGCTGCGATTATCCGCCAATTCTATGACGGGTGGTGAGCTGCTTCCCCTTTGTGTGTCGCAGTCGCCATATTCACTAAAACAATCCCGCGGCGTGTTGGCATGTTGTTCTCCATGATGAGGAGTACTCAAAGTCTCGATCATTTTTTCGAACATTGACTCGAGTTTCCCAATGCGGGACATAACCTCCGTGCTATTTTCCGCTGTAGTCACAGTCGGGTTGGGAGCGGTAGCAGCTGGTGCGGGCGGGTTCGGCTGTGCCTTCCCCGAAGCCGCGGGGCGGGATGCCTTAGGCCTCCCGCCGCTAGACAGAGTTTTGCCTGCAGCCTTCTTCTTTGCTGCCGGAGCTGGGCTGGCCTTAGGCTCACACAGCTCGGTATCTTTTTTGGCTTTTGCCTTCTCCGATTTGTCAGCTGGTTCATCCATGCTGAGAACGATAATCACGCTTGTAAGAGAGCACGAATTCAGTTCCGTATTTCCGCAGATTTCGATGATATTTTCCGATTTTTCGGTCAGATAAAAATCGCTTCGCGATCGAACATTGCGCTGGAACGAAGATGGCGATTGCGCGCGGAACGGCCTCTCATATTACGCAAATTCAGCCAATGGCTAATGCGCAGCCAATGGCTGAATTCTCTACCGTACATTACGAGATAAAATGAAATATTAAAGAATTATCACCATGTTTATTCCATCAAGTGATGTTTTCACAAATTTTAGAAAAGTTAGGGTGTGTTAGAAAATGAATGTACAGTTTTAGACAAGTGTATAGCAATATAATTACGAATAGCCAGTATGGATTCAGTACCGGTAACTCCACATCTTCTGCCATTATTGAATTTGTTCATAAAGTTGTTAATGTAAAACATAAAGATAGGAAATACTATTAACCAGATTTGAATAACATATTCAATACTATAAGTCATGCAATTTTGCAACATAAGCTTTCTAGATACAGTTGAACCTCTCGTATCCGGACAAGTCGGGACCGGGGCTCATCCGGATAAGGGATTTGGCCGGATACGGGAGACTCAATGCTTTATGTATGTACATATACATCGTATACACATGTACTGATGTAGCCCATTGTAGTACCACATGTATGTGTAGTAATGTGTATACTGCAACCTTTTCATTGTTACATTTGGGGATGTTGAAATGTCTGAAGGTAAGCAATTTGGAAGGAAATTTGATGTAATGTATGTTAATCATATTGGAAGTAATATGTAATTCATGTGTGGTTGGGCAGGAGTTCTCAAGGAGTTGGGAATCCCCCTTTCCTCCCGTAATTATAAAAAAAAAAAAAAATCACGGCGAGTGCGTCCGTATAATAGAGAGATCCAGATAAAGGGAGGCCGGATAATAGAGGTTCAATTGTATTGAATTTGTAGAATACAAATACAGACGGTACATGACTTTTAATATTTTAATTAATCATCTGTAAGTAGTATTTTCTTCAGAAGCTGTAAAAGCAGAATTAACATAGTTTTAAAATATGTGGGCTGCCAAAGGGATCCATTTTAGGCCTACTCCTTTTCCAATGAATCGCATTTATTATGTTATTTGCACATCATAAATCTAATTCATTATTTTGCACTCAGAAACACTGTATTAAGCGCATTACAAATGTAACGTACTACTATTATTAGGACACAAGTGTGTAAATGTCCCATGATGAACCAAATGTACTACAAAATATTTTCAATGAGGAATCTAATAAAACTGTCGGAACCTTGATTTGTTAATCAACTTGTGATTAACGTAAGGAGAACAAACTATAACACTTGTACAAATCAGATTGATGCAATTTTTGTAAACAACATTAAGATTATTAAAGATACATTGTAGTATAATAGACAAAGGTAATAATAATCAAAAAAAAAAATATTGGTGCCACAACTGACATAAGTTGAATTGGAATGAGTACATTCTTATCATCTGCAATAAATAAACAAAAACAAAAACACAACAAATATCGGAGTCTTTAACAGATAGAAATTTATATCACACTGTTTAACACTTCATTCTGACTGCATTTAAATCACTGCTGTGTAATGTGGGCCAATTTTTAAAGTACATATCAAACACTATACAAGAGTACTACTGCTCCAGAAGAAACTTGTTTGTTAAATCAATCACAATGATTATCATTCTAAAACCACTTCAATATTCCATCTTAAAATTTTAGTGATTCATTATCAATGTACTGTGCAATTTCATCATATAATATACTGATAATGTTTTTACTATCTGACTCCTGAAAGTCATCAGACTATCTTAAGTTAGATATCAAATGTGGATGCAATATGAGAAATGTTATATCCGCTGTTCCATTTGCCAGAACCTTTCAATCCCCAAAATAAATTTTTGTCAATGGACCTATAATAGAATATTATTATGGAACAAAATTCCTCCAGACATAATAAGAAGCCAGTCATTATGATTATTTTACAGGAGCAGCAAGCTTTACCTCTTAAAGGGACACAGTCCTCACGAAATTAAAAAAAATATGTTGTTGTTGGTACCTCCAATGAACTACTTTCACCAAAAACAAACTTTAAAATCACCAAATAAGCTCGTACATTTTGGTTGAAAAAGTGTGACTCTGCATGGTGAATATGCTAATGAGCAAGTCTTGGCGGAGAGTCATACGTCGTCGATGCACAACTCTTCCCAGCCGTGTTCTGCTCGTTATCCGTACGCTCCCTAGTTTACCCGGATGCATGAAGACGTCGGTGGCTACTCCGACTCGTATTTGACATTGTTTCTACGTTGTGTGTGTGTGTGTGTGTGTGTGTTTGTGTGTGTGTGTATGTATTGTGTATTATATTCGCACGTGTGGACGGTACAACTAGATGATAGATCTACGGTAGATACGCGTACGCACCCCGTACGCGGTTTGCCCTTCGTACTTTTCCAGTCTCAAGCGCAGCTGCAGCCCTACCTGTCGCCGCTCATGCATGTTCTATAGTACGTACAGAGTGTACATATTTGTAGGTAGAAACGATTCTACACAGGCCTGCTAGTACACTACAGGGGCGACCGCATTCAGCGTCGTCTGGTCAGGCTATCTTACATCAGTAGTTTTGCTCGAATCGTGCAGAAAATTTCCCAGGAAAATCCTTTTTTCCGTCCCAGACCAACAAAAGTATCGTGAAAGGTGAGCTGTATGGCTGGGAAATATTGGTACAACGATGCCGAACATAAGAAACTTAGGGCCTACAAAATCTCGAAATCGTGTTGTGACCTACCTGTGCGTGGACAATTTGTGAAGCGATGTTTTTACGTGGACCGGCAGGCTGTGGCCCTCGGTTATAAACCGAGAAAACTCCTGAAACCAGATGCAATCCTGACCATTTGCTCACATGAGTTATAAAACAGAAACACCTCGAGCATCGACTTCGAAGAGAACCGAGGGAAAAAAGCGTAGAGAGGTAAGGAAAGTGGCTAGCTATGTTTAATTTACCGTGGGCCTGCAGCCGGGGTTGGACTGCAGTACAGTGCCACTGAGCTAGCTGCTGCCAGTGCCGACTGGACATGCACGGCAAAGTGGAGCGAAATCATATCCCTACGACCCCCTGTGTTTACCCTTCCCGGCTCACGTCATATTTTTTTCTTCGAAGAGGCGATTATCTGACTACTTACAGAAATATTGAGATACAAACAATATTTTCTTTGAAGAATTCGACTCTCTCATGCACAGGTTATCTTCGGTTTGAATGCCAAAATCGACTGGACTTGTTCGACGGAGTCGAGTGTACTGTGTATGTATACATTGGTATGGTAAGGATTTGCGCGCAAGAGTGGTTTCTACGCTTAGAAGTATGCAACACGGACGGAAGCTAGAAAACGACCGTGCCTATTTGATGTCAAGTTCATGGTATATTTGGTTTAAAAATACATATAAATTTATGTTTACAATATTAATTTTTCGTAAATTATATATATCTAAGCTTGAAATATTTTGTTTGAAATTATAAACCACAAACTTTCACATTATATGATAAAATTGCAACTAATCATTTGAACACTTAAATTGGTTTTTAGAGGCACGGCTGTCAACTTGGTGAGTAGGGCATGCACTACGTAGCATCTTTTTGCCGGCTCTTTCACGATCGCTTGCAGGAATTATTTTTCAAAAATCGCGTACGGAGACAATTTTTGATGTCCAAGCGTATAAATTGGTGAAAGTTTATATTTTTTACTCTTCTTAATTATCAGTACAGTGAAAATCTCAGGACTGCTTCCCTTTAAATCAATTTAATGTTGTTGTTGTTTGTTCCGATTGATGGGCTGTAAGTGTGTGGGTGTGTGTACAAGGTAGGTTTGTACTATTTTGCCAAGATATGTGATGTTTTTGTTATTATCAAGAATACTTTTATAACATGATTTATGATAATGTACTGATGCAATTGATTCATCCGGAGACAAGCTGAAGCATACATTGTAGGCTATAAGGTTTTGCCTTCCTGCCTCTGTATACATGTACCTCAGACTTTCCAACTACCTTTTTCCAGTATTTCCTATTGAATGTTCTTGTAATTCTCCTGCTTTTAAATATAGGTGCAGTCAGACTGGCAAAAGATCAAGAAGTTTAAGATCACGAACTTTTGTCAGTGTGACCGCAAAATTCCAGCAAAACTTCTCACAAAACTTCCCACTCCAACTACAGTGTAGGGATATTTCCTCCATCCCCGCAAAACTTCTCTAGAAACTGAAACTTTGCAATCTATGTAACGTGACCATTCAACCACCTGTTTTTGGGCCATGCCTCGGAAGCGCACGGCTATCATTATGTCACCATCACTAGCCATCAGACTGCGCATTCTTTCATCTTCCTTGTGCACGCACACTAAAGACAAAAATTTCTTGGCTGCCACTGTGACCACACAAAAAAAAGATCGCGAAAACTCTGTGATCTTAGACTTTTTGATTTCTTGTCAATGCCAGTCTGACAGCATCTAATGTTTGTCATGCTCCCGGTTTTTTTTACCAAAAAACAAAAACAAAAAATCCATTTTAAGGAAATTATGTCAAATAAGCCTAAATCAATCAAAATAAAAGCCCTAATTTACCTCAATGTATTCAGTCTTTCTTGAAACATGCATCCATTGGAATATTTGGTTTAATACCTTGTTGGGAATTTCTTTTCAACTGTTTTCCCCACATTTTACTTGAATCGAAAATCCCACAACACTCTGCTATTTCCAGACAAACAATCAATAAGACTAATCAGGCATGGGCGGCAAGACAGCTTCACAAAGCTCGTTCACACTTGACTGTAAATACTAGAATCAAGATCAGAACAATCTTGAGTCCACAGCAAGACCCTGAATGAAAGAAAAATACCCCTACACCTATGACGTAAACATGTGTACATGATATGCCCACAGCACTTTGTGCCTGTGAAGTACCCATGAAGCCATGATAGCGTGATGATGCTCCACTGGCACCATGTGCACTATTAGATTTGAGTATTAACTCTCTTTTCTTTAACCACTGTCTTCTAATTTGTAACAATGACAGCTAAACCATGTTTACCTGATTTTCTTTGCCGTGTGTGCACAATGATAGATTAGTTTTGTAATGCACATACTGTAAAACATGATATATTCGCGGCATGAAATTTTCGCGAATTGGAGTCGACAGCCTTTTTCGTGGCATGAAATTTGCGTGAATTGCTACTGGCATTCAATGCATGTAGTGTAGACAAAAGCTTTCGCGTGCATTTTAATTTCGCGAATTTTGGCGCTCACAAAAGTCGCGAAATTAAAGTGCACGCGAAAATTCCTCGTTTTACAGTAGTACACGTATTCAGATTTTATGCATACGTTGTTTCTAAAAGTTGCCCTTTAAACAACTTTCTACATGTACTGTACAAAGCTTGCTGGTGGCTTGGCCTGCCTAGCAACAACTACATTCTAGTAAGTGAATTCCTGCCTATGGCGTGAAATGGGAGGGAGTAAGTGAATGAAATGCTTCAATACTAGGCCATAGGAAAAGAAACATACAACGTGTACATATACAATTTGCAAGTGCACACTGTCCTACATTACAGAAGCCATCTACACATACAAAGTATTGTATTTCTGAAGCACTGTACATTTGTACGGCTTGTGCCGAAAGGGTGGGTTGGGTGGTGGCGCGTCGCGTTAATGGGAACACCACCCTTCGTCCAAAGCCCCCCCCCCCCCCCCCCCAGTTTTGCCGAAAGGGTGCGTTGGGAGCGTTGGGGTCGCGTCGCATTGACTGGAACCCCACCCTTCGTCCAAAGCCCCCCCCCGGTTTTGCTGAAAGGGTGCATTGGTACTTTTTCTCATGTAATATTAAAAGACGAGTTTTGAATTTATATTTAAAGGGGATGGCTAGTAACTGATCAGTGGGAATCAGTGGAAATGCTGGAGGATGATTGTTCCAATCCTTGGGGGATTCATTTAAGAGTACATTATGTATCTATTGTTGTGTGAAAATTATTTGCTTCAGAATGGTGTCATAGAGCGTGTTTCTACTGAGAGCACCTCACATCCCTGGCATCGCCACGAATTTTGTCCAACGCAGCACCTCGTATTTTACGACCACTCGAGCTGTTTCTACTGAGCGATAAAATACGAGGTGATGCAAAGGTGACGTGCAAATGCGGCGATTCCGGAAGTCAGGTATTTTTAAATCACAGATTTGGGTCACGCGCGCATTACCTGTTAATATGATCCGAACCCTGCCTGCTTTGATTAGCCATTTCTCTTCGTCTTTCCATCCAATATACCCCAAACTAACATACTGGTATCCTGCCACTGACTGATGAGAAATCTTTGGAGATCGAGGGTCCAGTTGAGATTTTCTCAAGGCTGCGACATACTAATGTGGTACTCTCGCGATTCGAGACAATATAAAATGAAATAACGCGGTGTAAAATCAAATAAGTGATGAGGGCTTAGTAATGCAATAAGTTAGGCGAACAATAGACGATGAATGCCACAATTCTCATGTAACGTAACGTATAGGGCCTATAACACAGACACAAACGAGTTGGTACAAACAAAGCATGATGCGAACACGGTCGCTGCGTGTACACACGTATTTTGTACACATGTGTCGAAGGAGTGTGTGCGATGAACCGATTGAAAAGCGCGGGGAGAAATTCTAGACGTCCGATACACCACGAATTTCGCTACCCGGTGTGTTTCTACTGAGAATCGTCCTTCGCGTCACCACGCATCGACCACCTCAATAGATGGACGACGGAGCACCTCGCATCAGCCGGCATCGCCCACTACCCGATCTGTTTCTACTGAGGAAAAATTCGAGGTGTCACCACGCATCGGCCGGTATCGGCCGGCATCGGCCGGTATCACCACACATCGGCTGGCATCACCTCGAATTTTCGCCGCTCAGTAGAAACACGCTCATATTCAAGTAATGTGCAGTTTAATGTTTCCAGGTTAGCGTCCCTGGTCAGTGACGGGGCATTAATCTGCACATTACTTGAATATGAGACCGTTCTGAAGCAAATGATTTTCACACAACAGTAGATATATTATGATGTACTCTTAAATTAATCCCACAAGGATTGGAACAATCATCCCTCAGCATTCCCACTGATTCCCACTGATCGGTTACTAGCCATCCCCTTTAACCTTCAAACAACCATTTCAAAGAGGCTATTGTCCGGATCGGTTTACACTCTATTACCACTTGGTCTACAGCCAGTTGGTCTAATAGACTGTTTAAAGGACAAGTTCACCTTCATAAACATAAGGATTGAGAGAATGTAGCAATATTAGTAGAACACATCATTGAAAGTTTGAGGAAAATCGGACAATCCGTTCAAAAGTTATGAATTTTTGAAGTTTTTGTGCAGTACCCGCTGGATGAGAAGACTACTGCAGTGTATGAATAACTTAGATGTCACATGCGTACAACAATATAAGGAAAATATAAAGAGAATTTCACAAAATTCCATCTTTTGAAAAAAGTACACATTCCCCTGACTCGTTACCGACAAATGTTATGGGTAATATTATTCCCCCTGCCTTTAGAAAGAGGCAAGTCAAGTGCTCTTTTATTATGCGAAAAAAGTGAAAATATGTTGAATTTTCTTTTACATTTTCTTTATACTGTTGTACGCATATGACTCACAAGCTGTAGTAGTCTCCTCATCCAGCGGTTCCAACACAAAAATTTAAAAAATTCATAATTTTTTCACAGATTGTCCAATTTTCCTCAAACTTTCACTGATGTGTTCTACTAATATTGTTGCATTTTCTCAATCCTTATGTTTATGAAGGTGAACTTGTCCTTTAATATCAGTTGGTCTAATAACCAGTTGGTCTAGTCATCATTTCGTCCAATTACTGTTTGGTCTAATTGTAATTTGGTTTAATTACTATTTGGTCTACAGTCAATTCGTCTAATAACAGCCATTGGGTCTATTTTTGACCTAACACCAATTTATATCATCAAATACCGATTTGGTCTATTATGAGTTGGTCTAATTCCATTTCGTCTAATCATCAAATGGTCTAAAATAAAACCAAATTTGTCCAATATAAGTTTGGTGTACACATCATTAATTTTGGTCCATTGCCCAGTTGGTCTAGCCTCTGTCTATCATCATTTAGTCTACACCCATTTAGTCTACACCCATTTAGTCTAATAACCATTGATCTTATTGTCATTTGGTCTAATAGCCAGCCTCCTGGTCTAATCAGGTACCATTTGGTCCAATCATCATTTTGTCTATATGACCAACTGGGCTATTTTTTTTTTTTTTGGGGGGGGGGCCTTTTTCTACGACTACGAAAGCCTCTTTGAAATGGTTGTTTGAAGGTTAAATATAAATTCAAAACTCGTCATTTAAAGATAATAAAAAGTTTTGGTACCTCAAAAGCTTCCCTGAATTTCCTTGTCTTGGTTTGTGTTTCAGGTTAAAGTACGTTGTCTGTGAGAATTACTCACCCCAAAGTGCTCTCATGTCTTAGTAATCATGCAATAATGGTTTCGTACCAGAGCCGACGCTGTACAGCGTCGATAAATATTGTACGAAACCACTGACTGCGACCGGCAGCGTGCAGCCCATTGTACGCATAGCTAACTGAGACCAGCAGCCCCATACGCATAGCGTAATGGGGCTTCGCATTGAAGCATTCAGGATCATGACAGAATTAGTATCGCGGGTAAATGTCAACTTAAAATCCAAAAATTTCTTCGATTTGAAGACTTACCAATTAAGTTGAAGTATTGAAAACAGGCTTCGAACAACGTTTGGTTCTGCCAATAGTCCCTTTCTGTTCGAATTGATGACTGAATGTGACTCGGTCGAGAGGACCTTGGGAGAGCTACATACACTGGATACTATGGCCAGCGCATGCGCACACAAACATCTTATCCGTTCATGGATTTGAAATTTGTGTGCATGTGATGTGTTCGCATGCACTGGCTGTAGTATTCAGTGTACTGTATGTAGCTCTCCTAATATAAGGTCCTGTCGACCGAGTCACATTCAGTCATCAATTCGAACAGAGAGGGACTATAGGCAGAACCAAACGTTGCCCGAAGCCTGTTTTCAATACTTCAACTTAATTGGTAAGTCTTCAAATTGAAGAATTTATGGGATTTTAAGTTGGCATTTACCCTGCGATACTAAATCTGTCATGATCCTGAATGCTACAATGCGAAGCCCGATTACGCTATGCGTATGGGACTGCTGGTCGCTATGCGTATGGGGCTGCTGATTGCAGTTAATTGCATGATTACTAAGACATGAGAGCACTTTGGGGCGAGTAAGTCTCACAGTGTTAGTTATATGAAAGGTACTTTAACCTGAAACACAAACTAAGACAAGGAAATTCAAGGACACTTTTGAGGTACCAAAACTTTTTATTATCTTTAATATTACATGAGAAAAAGTACCAACGCACCCTTTCGGCAAAACCCCAGGGGGGCTTTGGACGAAGGGTGGGGTTCCAGTCAACGCGACGCGACCCAACGCTCCCAACGCACCCTTTTGGCAAAACCGGGGGGGGGGGGGGGGGGGGGGGGCTTTGGACGAAGGGTGGTGTTCCCATTAACGCGACGCGCCACCATCCAACCCACCCTTTCGGCACAAGCCCATTTGTACAAGGTAAGTACATGTAGGTGTTGACATTAATTAGTTACTCATGGTAGATTGCATTAACTTCTATTGACATATGAATATCGAATGGCAAGGTAGTTGGGGGGGGGGGGGGGGGGAGGGTTTGTAGCAAAAGTTTTGATTGAAGAACATGTGGACAAGATTCCCTGGGCTCATCTCTCCTATTCAAGTTTGCTCTCCTACTTGCTGCTTTTCAAAACTTTTCTCTTTTGCAAAGTTTATTTCATTCTTGTGCTATCAAAAGAATGTCAAAACCAATTCCATGTTGTTTTATAGGAAGATTTATAATGAAATGATTGTGGCATGGCATGTAGCAAAATAATGAATAGTATCTGTACAATTTGACAGCAATTCATGCAAAAGTTAGATTACAAGCCTAAGGAGATGTTACTCAGGTACATTGTGCATTGTACAATTGTACCATTCTTCTGACAATTTTCTGGAGTAAATCTTCTCTGAGATTGAGAAAGCTATTCCAGGATTGCATGATGATACACCATACAGTAAATGTATCATGGAAAATGCAGTGTTCAGTTTGAACTCCTAAATGCAAGATCTCTGTTGACCCCGCCCCCGAACAGATTGTCAGCAGAAACGGTGTAACTGGTGCACAACTTCATGTCCAAGAAGTAGGGTTGAAACTGGTGCGATCTCATATGGCCACATTGACTTTTCCACCATGATTGTTTTGTAGGTTGAAGTGAACAATTGTTTTTTATTACATCAATTTGTTCTTTCATGCATGTTGCCAAAAAAAAAAAAAATTAAATCCAAAATCATGACATATGATGAAAACATACAATCCTCATATTCATAGGCTGTAAATACAACATGGGAGAAGAAAATATTTAAGCAAAATTCAGGGTGAAGTCCAATATGCTGTCAGACCTTCAATTCCCCTTGCATGCATTATCCTCAAAATAAAAAATTTACAAAGTGGCTAGGAATGTGATGTCGTGATTCTTGTGTGGTGTACAGTAACAGTGTGCTTTAATAGAATCAATGTTATTGTGTGCTCTAATGCGCCTGGGTTTTTGCATAGACATGTCATGCACATGTGAGCAAATGTACAGCAAAGTTCAGCTTGCATAAATATCCAACAGCTCTTGCATCATTCATTTTCTAGTTGTTGTGTTTTTTTAAATTGGTGAAGGGATTCAAGTTTTCCACCAGAAAAATAAGGACATGCACTGAGAGAATGATGGTTGATTTAAATAAAATTAATTTATCCACATTCTAACTAAGAACTGTGACTTCTGTGTAAACAATCAACATTATACATACCATTTTGAACATCTATGAATACAGGTAAGTCCAACAAAGAAAAAGTTGAGGGAAATTCATGCTAATGTATAAATCCTGGTTCAATACATCACATTTTGAAGTCGAACCACTTTCTTCAGACCCTATTGATTGGAAGTATGCAAGGTTGACTGTACCATATGTCCCCCAAAAAAAATTACAATGGGACCTTCCGCAAAGATATCCTTAAAAATAGTAAATCAATCTAAATACAAATTCAGGGTATGAAACTATGATTCATTGCCGGTAGGAATCTCTTCCCTCCAAGTCCAGTCTATTGTATTCACACACATGAGCATCAAAGTGCTGAAATTGGAATCAGACTCATGACATGCTTCACAACAATCTACACTTCTCTGTGACCGCTTGACCAAATTGAATGAGGTTTTCTGCAAAATAGAGCTATGATATTATATTTTAAGACCCTGAAGTAGCATTTAGACAGGTCAATCATATTGGGCGTTATAAATTCGAAAATCTGATCGTAAGTTTTTTTGGGGGGGAACATACTTTACTGTACAAAGTTTGTAGCTCCAGTCCAGCTTCTGTCATGTATTTTTATGAACCTTGCCCCTGTCATCATTTTGTTGCAAGTTTTACTAGTACTTGATTTTACATGGGCTTTTGAACATACACTGTATTATACACTTTGCATCTGTAGAGAGGTTATGATGTGTGTAAGGTAAGTCCCACCAACTTTACTCAAATTACTGGTGCATTCTTTGCTGCTATCTCAATTTTGCATTATGCTACCAGCAAGCAGATTAATATCTTGTTTTTTATTAATTCAAGGTCAGTATCTGGTACATGCAAAAAGCCAAGACTAGTAATAGTTGATACAGGGTAGCCTGACCATTGGTCGATATCCTTGGACCAATTATGTAATGCCCCTCTCAGTGCTCAAGAAGAACCAAACCCAACCCCAGACCTCAGACAATTGTTCAGAGCAGGAGTATCCTTGTGTCGTCTGCGGAGAAAATGTACCTCCCAGCAAACCAGCCACTCAGTGTTACAGTACAATATATGCGCAGCTCATGGTGTCACATCTGATACTTTGGCATTTCAGCACGCAGCTACTGTATGATTATGAATTCCAAATGCTTCATCTGGATACTGTACAAAGTATATGCCGAATATTTTGCGATGTATTTATTTTTGTGAGTTTCGCGAAATTAAAGACACACAAAAATATTGATTCTGATCTGATGTGGATGTGTTCAGTACAGGACTCCATGATCGCAAATTTAACCACTCGCGAAATCGTTGGGAATTCCTGATTCGCAAAAATTTAGACTCACAAATATATATGGCGTATAAAGTATTGTATCCAATCTGGATCCACAAACATCAGATCTAGCACTCGTCTACTACGAGGACAGGATTTCACTAATTAGTAAATGTCAACAGCTTCTCTCCACTTGAAGACAGGCAGCCTGACTCTTCTGCTTCAACTACAATGTAGTAGCTTTCCAATCACTTTACTGCTTGAGAGAAGCACAAACAGGTGCACACCAACTCCTCAGCCTCACTGTTCACCCCCACAATCTCACTCCCCCAAGACCAGACAAAAGAGTTTAATGATCATGACCCTGAAGTGTAATGCCATGGTCTTAAAGGGAATCCCTAGTGCTCAAATTTCAATGCTGCACATTCCTTTGCATTCTTTAGACATTGTTTCTTGGGCTGCGAATCCAAACTAATGCAGACATCCCAGCATATACTTCATCTTTCCTGGTACAACTACATTGTGCTCAGTATTTTGCAAAGACCAAAACCAGTGTGGGGGAGGTGTTCTTACTGTTCCCACACTCACAGTCATTGAGTGCCCACATCTTCTATTTATAAACTTCTATAGTTTGGTGCACTGCTGAATTGGCAAACAAAAGACAACTCTTTCTTGGGTCATACATACTACTGCCCATCAAATGACCATCAAGCTAGTCTTACTGGGATTGGAAAACTCTCTTTCTTCCTTGATGGGGAATGGGCAGGGTAATCCAAACATCCTCATTGCAGGGGATTTCAATCACCCTGACATCAACTGGGAAAGCCAGATCACAAGCGATCCCAGCTCTGCCACAACACATCAAAAATTACTGGACATCCTGCTCACAAACTTCTTATTCCAGTTAGTATGTGATGTTATCCGCCCTTCGTCTGGAAATGTTCTTCAAAATCCTAGTTTTGTGACCAATGTAGAGGTGCTACCTGGAATTTCCCATCATCACCAAGTGAATACACAATCAACTTGAGTCTGGATCAACAGCCCCAGCCTCTTCACTAAATAGTACAATTCACCATTCAATAACGCTGATGCCAATCAACTCTTTAAGAGAACAGAAAGACAGATACATTGTACTGTAGTGTAACAACCCTTTGATATATCTTTGTTCACTGCCCACTGTGCACAATACATTTGAAAACAATGAGAAGCACATGCCTGCTATAATAGGATTGTCTGTTGATCCGTTGAGGACGAGTCCTGAGTATACTCGGGAAAGTGTTTATGGAAACTGATGCGTGTTGTAGCAAAATCAAACCATCCTCAACGGGTTAGCAAATATGCATGCATCAAAGTGTATTCTGGTCCTATGGTCCTAGTCCTATGCGAAGACTACGAAGTTGGCCAACAGAGTCTGTAAACCACTTGATACTCTTCTCTGCTTGCAAGAGCCTGTTGTATTAGCCTTCGAACCAGATGCTGTGTGAAGCAACAGGCAGCCGGCGGGCGGGTCCGGGTCCCTGCTGGGGCGGGCGGCACAACTGCGCTGGCTAGGCTGCAGCTGTGCAAGAGCGATCGCTAGCACACCACTAGCAGTTTAGCGATGTCAAACCAAAGTCCCCCAATTTAGCGGCAGTTGTAACTTTGCTATTAATTCTAAACCCATCATATCAAGCAAACACGATGAGAATGAAAAGATATCAATTATTTGTAAAATAACAATATTAAAAGGTATGAAAATGAGGTTACTTTCATCACCTTGTGAGCAAGCTGATTGTGTGCCGTTTATGTGTTTGACAGGCACGCACGGCGATCATCTTCTCCGTACCATGTGTGTATCCCTATATGTACATGTACATTACAGTCCGGGAAACCCGCTCATGAGGACCGCTCCCGTGTACGAGGACTGCCCCGCCTCATGAGGACTGCCCCCCCGCCTCATGAGGACCGCCCCCATGCCTCATGAGGCCAGGGGGGAACGCCTCATGAGGCCCCCATATTCATTTCTATTCATCTCACATCTGACATATAAATTGTCGCAACTTTGCACGGTGATTTTTTGTTACACACACATGTCCACTATCCATGATGAAAAGAAGAAAAAATCCTATCTGTTTTTTTTTTCAAAAATCGAGTTTTAATCAACCGATGCAGAGCACCCATTAAAACAGTCCTCATGAGGCGGGGCAGTCCTCGTACGCGGGAGCGGTCCTCATGAGCGGGTTTTCCCGGACTGATTACACACGAGTGTGGCTGTATCCAGCGACTCGGGCCATGGCTACAACCACACTCGTGTGGCTGGATGGTAAAGACACACGCGTGTGGTTGTATACACTGCCTTTCTTTAACCACATATACATGTAGGTGTAGATAGATCTACATTCATTGTCATTTACCCATCTACTGACTGTGCCATCTCACTCATCTTATCACTGGAAACAATGAGCCGAGTAGGGTTGGACCTACTAGTACTACTCATCGACCGCCTAATGTTTATTTGCTATATAAGAATATTTAACACTGAAATTCACGTAAAAAACTTGACCTACGTGATTGAGAAAATCCAGCTCTATCAAATGCCGTCGTTCCCTTTTCGATTCGAAGTTTCAGTGCAAAAATATCGCCGACGAACTTGCGTGGCCTCGTTTCAGCTCCCCGCGGTAAATCGCGTTATTAGGATCGACCGCTGTTTTTGCATTGACGATGCATGCAAACCGAGTTGTATTGAACACCGTGTTGTACGAAGCTTTTTAGAAGCCTTTTAGAAACTTCCATAGACATTACATTGTGCTGTCATTAAATACGATTCAGTGAAAATATTCATTCGAAATTTTGTCCTTGATTAAAACCATTAATGAACAGTGAATTATCGCGTTTTCCCACACCATCCTCATCTACATTAAAAGCCAATCCATTTTTATGTGCTTTGCGCGCAGAGAATTGCGTACTAAGTGTTCAGTGCGCGACTTAATATACACGGTCGGTTTAAAAGAAGGTGGTCGATATGTAGTTAGGGCTACCATACAACTAATTTAGGGACCTACAATTTAGATTTTACTGCCTACTAGACTAGTTCTACTGCTACTGCCACTGATAAATTACTTACCGGGTACCAATTTCGATGAAGCAAGTAACTTCAACTTGTACAATGTTTAGATGCTGTTGCTTGAAGTATCACAAGCACTGCTTGAATTGCAGTCAAAACAGTCACGACGAAGGAATGAGAACGTCTACCAATTTCAGACAATGAGAGATTAGTTCCGTTGAAGGCCCTGTCCTAGAAATCTTTGCATCCATGTTTCTGCAATTCTTGTAGAGGTCTGTAAAATGAAGTGTCTTCCAATTCAGGTAATCTGCTCAGCCTCAGGGGTCGGCGAAAGCAATGAAGACGAGCAGTTGAGTAGTGTTCTAGGCCTCAATCACCATGCTCACAAAATCAACGAGAGCTCGCTACTAACACTGCGGGGAACGAGAGGGACTATCGCAAAAACTGTGACTGAGCAAATATCTTCTGTGCAACGCTGCAACGGCAACCATCCACGGCTTGACGACACCTTGCAAATAAGTTTCCAGATGTTCGATTCCTTACTACAAAAGATATTTCCGTACTACCTGAGCTATGCTAGAAGCTGATACAATGAAATAGGTTGGTCGTGCAATTTTTAGCCCCATTTGCAGCAACACCAAGTCTCCAATGCCAAGTCTCAATCCGTAATTAGGGGGCCGGGAGTTACGCTTCAGTGTTTATACGTTTGGGCATGGCGAAAAGGCGGAATACATCCTGGGGCCGCAGCTGAATTCGTGCATGTACGCGTGAAAGAGATTGTGGTGACACGGTTCACCGTAAACAAACTCGGATGTACGCACGTAGAGAACGTCGGGCGGGCCCCTCTCTCATCCCACAGCATCAACAAGACACCCAACGCACTGTCGGTGCGGCATGTACAAATTACGGAGGCTGAGATGTGTGCAGGTGGGCGAAATTGTGAGGCCTCGCGTTGAATCCATAACATCACGTGTGCATTAACGAAGTGTGCGTGCGCTCGATCATTTCGTGCGTTTTAATTGATGTGCTTGTATGATCAGCATGTCGTGAACATGAATGAGGTTAACATACGGTGTATTACTAGTAATACACTGTAATGACAATTTTGTGTCAAGGAGATTGATAAAAATTATGTTATACATTCAAAGACGAGACACAAAGCAGTTAAAACTAAAACTACGTTTGTTCACTGATAGTAATTTCCATTTACTGGGAAATAATTGGGAAAGTGTCCTCTTTTTTTTTTCGTTTCCAATACAATCAGTCTTGTACAATACGATTGAATTGATCTAATGCATAAATGAACATTGGGGCCATGCACATTTTATTATTCAGAAAATATAGTTTGAACGTCACATCATTCGCAATTTCATGATGTAGGAAATGTTTTCCAAATTTACTTCACTAATGAGTTACTATAAAAACTACCACGCACTATATTTATCGGCAAGCTCGAGAGCTTTCCAGACTTTGATAAAAAGGGTATAATGAATCATATTGTACAATCAATATGAAAATGATGGATATAGTGGAGGGAAAAGAGTTAAAGATATCCTTATTAGCCGATACATCCACATGCTTTGTAGATGGGTCTATAAATTCTTTCAATACTTTGTTTAATTTGATGGACACTTTTGCTGTTTGTTCTGGTTGTAAACTAAATATTTCAAAATCTGAGGCTGTATGGATTGGTTCTAGAAAAGGCTCCCTTGACTTTCCTTTCTCTGAAAAAGGTCTTAAATGGACACAAAATCAATTTAAAACCCTTGGTATAACATTTTCTTTAAATGTAAATCAGTTATTTAATTTGAACTTTTTGCCCAAATTAGAATCAATTAAAAGTGTACTTAATTGTTGGCGAGCCAGGAATCTCTCTTTAATTGGGAAGATTTGTGTTGTAAAAACCCTATTGTTGCCTCAACTCCTCTATCAATTTCCAGTCTTGTGTATAAAGATTCACCATTATGTTTCTTTTGTAATAAATCGCCTGAAACTTTTTTACATTTGTTTATTTCATGCCCCCATATACTACCTTTATGGCAAAAGATAATAGATATCATAAATCACAAGGAAAAGAAAAATCATATATTTTCTAATTTTGAGAAGATGTTCGGTCTCTATGGAGACTCTTATATATCATATATTTTTTATAGTATTTTATATATGTCTGTAAATTCCAGAATAAAATCCCTACTTTGGAATCTTTCCAGGCTTACTTAAATAATAATAAAGAAATAGAATATAGAATTTCTAAAAAGAAAGGCAAACTTGGTATTCATTTTAAAAAATGGAGGTTTGACATTTGATTTGAACTGTATTGTTCTACAAGGTATTTTTGTCATATTTGATATGTGATATTTTAAGTATCCACTTTGTTTTGCTGCACTTTTTTTGTTATGTGATTCTGTAATTCGATTGATTCTTTTTTATTCTTTGCTGTAAATGGCATTTGCTTTTTTACCAATAAATACTGAACGAAAAAAAAATGATGGAAATATGAAAATCGTATATATGAAACGAATTGTATACCAAATACATTGCTTTGATGGAAGGTATAGTCAATGCTAACAGAGTGTTACAAAAGAAAAATGGATTTCAAAGTTGCAAATTAGATGAACCGATGATGTTATCAATCTAAAACTATTCCATTGATCTGAATAATTAGAAAAGTGTAGGCTATAAGTGCCGGGCCCCGTTTTATCAAAAGATAAAATCGATCTTAAGTTTCCTTACTACTCATGCTGGCATAAATAACAGTTGAAATGAACTGTATAATCAATTTTAACTCTTCATAAAACAGGGCCATGATCGATTTGTAATATTTCATTCTTCATGAAACAAATTGTTCAAAAAATGTACAATGTATTTAAATTGATTTCATAATCCTCAAACTCTGATATACCGCTTTATTTTTCTACTACATTTTTTTCTGACAATTATAATTTCATTTCATCTCCGCATACTGTATGTATATATTGTACACAGTTTTCAGGCTGAAATTTTCAGTCTTGTGTACCTGGTGGTTTTTTGTTTTGTATTTCAAAATGTGGTGTTTCTGCAATTTACAAGCAATGCTTCTCAGCAGGTCTCCTATCTTGTCCATCTGATGTGTAAATATGTTAAGTCTCTTTTCAGCTATCTGTCATTTTTGTCTAATCACTAGTATTTTTTTTCTTCGCCCAATATTTCAATGTTTGTAATTTGTTATTCTTGGTGGAATTGAACAAATAAATTGAATTGTATTGATTTTTTTAAAATTCATGTTCCATATTCCACATTTCGTACAAGTTTTATATTCCATTTGATTTGAAGCAGAAATTTTTTTCACACAATGGTCAGTTTGAACCAATAATGCACAAATGTATAAGGACATATAATTAACGTGTATGAGGAACCCACGAAAAAGCGAAGCTTGTAGGATGTGGGCTCCAAAAATATAACATATAAGGTTTTAGTATAGTATATCAAAGTCAGAAGTGACGTAACATGCAAAATTCAAGATATCGAGAATATTATAATTGAATTGAATTGAATTGACATACAATCCCTTTTTGGTACATTCATTCATCACTATAGAATGTTATATCAATGACAAAACCCGATACTCACATTCATTCTGTATACCTGACCGTAAAGGGGCATTCCAGACGATTTTCATAATTTCACATGATGAAGTACGTAAATCGACAACTCTCTGTATTGATTTGTGGAATTTATTGTGGTTCTTGAGCAGAGAAACAAAACTTTGAAAAACCTTAAACAAGTTACACTGAACAAGGATGATGACAGTGGAGGTTCACATATTTAAGAAATGTAGCAGTGTAATTCCATTACAGTACCGCTTGCTTGCGAGTTCACCTGTGTATAATCTATGCATGCCTTCTTCTTTTGTTCTGCTTCCTTGAGCCCCAACTCATGCATTCTTATGGTGACTCTGCCATGTCATCATCCTTGTTCATTCCAATATTTGTTCTAAATTTTGAGAATATTCGTATTCTTCATCCCAATTATCATATATTCTTAAACTCTGTCCTCAGTATAACTAATTTACAGTTGTTCAAATGTAAAAATCTGAAAATCATCTGGAGGTCTCCTTTAAGTGTCAATATTATTGACTGAAGTTTATTTCTGAAATAAAAAAGTACCCCTCTCCCTTGTTTAATTGATAACATCATCGATTCATCCATAATCTGCAACTTAAAGAATCAAATAACTCTTTCCATATACTGTAATGTCCGATTTTAAAGTACTAGTGTCCATTGCACCTTTGATAGACATTACTTTATTTAATACATGCATTATTGAATAACACAATGTCTTAGAGGTCCTGTTTACCTTTGGGAACAGTGATTTAAAAGAAATGTTCAAGATATCACATTTGATACACATGTGTAGGTCTGTTGTATCACAAAACAGCCATATTAAATTTTTGCAATAAAGCCTAAAATATATAAGCCTGAGATAACAGTATTTTTCTCATTAAACCATAACTGTATATACACGATTTAGTCTGGCAACATTTCTGTTATAACTATTGTTCACATTTTGTGTATTCAACAATACTTAACATTGATTATACGGATTACAGTATAGTTGTTTCTATCCCAAACTCACATTTTGAACTATTTTAAAGCACTATAATACTGGGTTTTTGTTTCAACTGCAAATGGTAAATTATGTTAACATGCTATCATAACAAAAAATATCATATATATGAGGAATGTGCAAGAAACATTTTTTTCTCTCTTTGGGGTTGTTATAAAGCAAATCTTAATTGAAGTTCAAGTTCAAATTTATTTCGTTTTTGTACAATGAAATAATGTATAATCGTAAACCTCATTTTCTTCATTGACAGAATTTTAGTGCATGTAAATTAATACAGAGAAAACAACAATAATTGAAAACTTGATATCACGACAGAATTGTGTATATAGCGATACATGGCAATGGGTGCTAGGGTATTATTAACGAAAGTGAAATAGTTGTCAATATGCAATGTGTGAGAAAACGGAGGGACCCATTGAAAAGACAATACTTGTGGAGTGAAGGTCCCTCTTGGATTAAAAAAAAAACAAAAATCGATGCAAAAATTGATTGAAAACAGCAAGAAAGCAGCTCAAAAAGTTTGGTAGGCCACTTAGAGACAGACGGACAAAATTGTTTCACACAAAACAACAACAAACAACTTAATAGACATGAAACAAGACTGGGACAGCAATAAGACTACTTATAGGGAAAAACTGACTTGACGACAAGATGATTATGAAAGACTAGCGTGAAAAAGAGGTAACAAATGGACGAGAATATCCAACAGGAGAACGATCCTCGGAGGTTTGAGGAAGAAAAAGAAAAAATGTATAAACAAACCCTTCAACTGTGATCTAGGTTACCAAAAGTCTAATCATTATAGCTTAGCTTAGGCAGTATTTAGTAGCGATAATAAAAAAAAACAACAACAGCAATGCAGATAGACGGGTAACAAAATAAGCCTGCATGGAATCCGATTCTGGGGGTCGTTATTATAAGATTGCAAACGAAAAAAAAAAAAAAAAACCAAACTTCACACCTCCTTTTAAATGTGTATATATATGAAGGGGTAGATTTTAAATCATGATTCAGGGAATTCCAATAATTTGGTCCAGTGTAAGTAAATGTGTTCTTTGCAAGAATTGGTAATATACAAGTAAGTGGTAATATAAGTGAGATTAACTCATTATGGAGCGTCGAGTGGGGTAATTAATGGAATGATTGATTTTTTTAGGAACATGGAATAAAAATAGGCGGGAGTAAACGGTTATCATGAATTGGCCTAAACTAGATTTCAAAAAAAAAATAATCATTCACTGATCATCAATAGCTTATTACAAGCAAACAATACATTCGTATGTGAACGTGTGGGAGAACAGCAAATTATATACACTGTAAAAAATGCGACATGCGACATGTTTATGAACTAAACACAGTGTTAAAAATCTAAACACTTTGTTTAACATCTAAACACCCGGTGTGTATAGCACGTGTAAAGTTGTGAGAGTTAAAGTGTTTAGCTTGGAGTGTTTAGTTGGAGTGTTTATTCTGGCTATGTCCATATAATATGAAGAAGTGTTGGAAATGGTGTGTAAATGCAATTTCTAGTTTCCTTTTATCCCGAGAAAGTGGAAACTGTTACGACATCAAGATGCACTATGAAATAATTCATGTTTTAGGCCTTTCATGGAAATGCCTAATCAAAAAGGAAAAAGGATAACCTAAAAATATGTAATACAACTGTAATAAATTTCTCGATCTATTGCTACTATAATATAGATAGCTAATACAGTACATAACTATATGCAAGGTCGGCGGAACGGGGGAGGGGGCATTTGCCCCATTTCAAAAAAAAAAAAAACCTCCCCTTTTTAAGTTAAAAAAGTGCTCATTTCTAAGTGCCCTATTTGGTCATTGAGCCCCCCCCCCCCCCCCACAAAAAAACAAATCGTTCCTCCACCCTTTGCTATACCAGCAGTTAATTTCACTAAGATAGTGTGAGAAAAGCTCAGAATACGTAATTATATGCCTGGTGACAGGACATATGCTCCGGCATTGATATCTTTCTGAAAGTAGAATTACCATCATGGGTCTGATTGGGCTTTTGGTTCTTGTAAGAAAGGCAGGGTGAGGATTAGGATTAGGGGCACCGTGGGTGTTATGATTTGGGTTAGGGTTTATGTAAGCTTCAACATTAGCATTTCGAGCTTGAACATCATGGAACCAATATGCCTACACGTACTTATAAAAATGATTTATTTCATTTCCACCACCACCAGAAAAAAAAAGAAATACAATAAAACACTCGTATACACAGATAGGACTATAGAATGCAGTCCCCTCATACAGAAAAAAAAAAATAACTGCAAAAAAAAAATACAAAAATTGACGCAGTATACTGTATCACATGCAGGGGCATCCGGCAGTCTAGAGACCAAGAGAACCCTTTGTATTGCATGGACCATGGTCGTGTTGGTCGGCTTGAAAGTATTACCTCGTTGAGAATAAAGTAATTTTTTTATATTTTCATTTTCTTTACCACTCACAATAAGAGATTGCTAGCAACTTAAATTTTTGAGTTGTTTCCTTCTCTCATCTCCGACCCCCTCATCTTTTTGCTGAAAGGCAATACGTGTTTGAGCGCTTGTTGTATACGTGTTCACGTGTCCACCACTACTGCGCTGCCCGGACCGATGCTTGTTTTTGCCCGGACAAAGATGGCGCGCGGCCTCTTCATCTCGGCACACGAGCACTGCGTACGCGCCACACGCAGTCCGCGCTCTAGTTAGTATACATCTCTATGATGTGACATGACGGCCGCGGCCACAACGCACGCAGTGGTGCCCTGTGCGTGCGCTTCTAGCGCACACCACAGAACTCGAGAGTTCTGTGGCGCACACTCATGCTATGCATAATTATGACCATAATCAATGCACATTGACGGGAAAGGAGATGTGCGCGTACGTCCTGTACGGGTGGATCTGTCTGATTGGCTGGCTGGCGCTGCCCAAGCAGCGTGATGTGCGTAGGCCTACAGTACGTGCGCATTCGTTCGAGGCTGGCTTATCTTATACACTGTCCTTACGACTCGATCGACTCTACTGATTGTACTGTCGTACTATACTGCATTAAAGCTAAAGGAGCGGATCTAGCCAAGATGGCGTCGAAGCGATAAAGTTCTAGCCTGGCCGGCCGGGCCGCGTTTTTTTTTTTAAGACGGCACAGATTGGGGCATGGCGCGTGTTAAACCTATGGGAAAAACGTTGGGTTAGGGTTTTTGGTTATGGTTATGGTTAGGGTTAGGGTTAGGGTTGGGGTTAGGTTTAGGGTTAGGGTTAGGGTTAGGGTTTGATGGTTAGGGTTAGGATTAGAATTAGGGTTAGGTTTAGGGATAGGGTCCCCGATAGATTTTTAGTTTCCCCAATCTGTGCCGTCTAAAAAAAACACGCTGGCCGGCCTGCATGAAAGCGGTATGTCTGTTAAGTCTGCTAAGTCGGTGAATAACAATATTTATTGCAAAATTGCCCTCGTTTAATGTAAACTGTAGTAGGCGTAGAAATAGGCTACGCCCTGAAAGATTTTGCTCGTTTGTTTTAGTTTTCTATTTCTAAATCTAAGTCTAACTGTAACGTGTTAGTGTTGTTAACGTTAGTCTAACTGTAACGTGTTAGTGTTGTTAATGTTACAATATTCCTACACTCTGCAGATTACCGGTACCGTAGTTATGGGTAATCTCGGCCTAGCGGGTAAACTCACTGTATCTTTAATTTTACGAAGTTATGAAGTATCTTTCATGTGAATGACGATATGGGTTAGTGACTATATTTTGAGTGAAATTCAGTTTTATTCCCTGTAAATTCTTCATAACTCAACAGGTGGTGAAAATTGAATGTAAAGCCCATTAGGATGTCTTGGAAAGGGATGCCGATGGCACCAAAGTGGGTGACGATGATGTCCTGACGACTGTTTAAATTCTGCAAGACATTACCTCTGCTGGCAGAGAACGAGGAATGGTGCAGTCAGCAGAGTAACTCAACTGGGGATAGTACATCACTGTATACTAATTACTACCCATGTGGAAAGTGGAAATCAAGTAAGTACATGTACTCAAAATTGCAGAGCCAAAAAAAAAAAAAAATGAGTTTCTATAAAATGCAGATTTTACATGCTTGAAGTTTTTCTGTTTTTTTGTTTTGTTTTGTTTTGTTTTGTTTTTTTGTTTTTGTTTTTGTTTTTTTTTGGGGGGGGGGGGGGATTACTCCCGACTCCCGAATCCAATCCATTAGCTAAAATAGATATGAAAAATTGATTTATTGCAAATATTGTTGAAAGTGTAAATTACAGATGTGAAAATCTTCACCCAAGAGACAAAGGATATAGTAATGGTCGTAACTCTGCTTGATAATGATGATGAATAAGAAAGAAGCAACAACAACAACAACAAAAAAGACTTGAATTATTTCCAGAAAATTCATCAAAGTAAGTAAAAACTAACGCAAGATACTAAGTGCTAATGTGATGAAGGGATTCTGTCATTCCTTTTAATTTGAACTTGCTTATGGAATCAGTCAACTTCTTTGCTATCCTTTCATTTTCAGAATCTATGGGAGCAGTTAAGTCCACTGTATTGGAAAGCCAACTGATTTGTTTTCCTTGTGTAATCATTTCTTTTTACCAGCACCAGTACGTCATGGAAGAATTGATCAGGGATCACACCAAACCTGTCTGGATTAGAATGAAAGATGCATGCGCTTACTTCTATACAACCCGTCTAAAAGTGCAAACATCTGAGGATTACAAGGACATCGCAAGATATACTGATATACAGTATATCTATAGGCCTACATGCCATATGAAGGAAATGAACCATGGATAATAATTTTGAATATTACTAATCATTTTCCCGCTAGCTATGTGATGTCTCACATCGTCATGATGCACTTCAGACCTATTAGGAGGCATCCCACCTGTTAGAGCAACCTTTCTATTGTTTTTTTTTTTGTCTTCACTGACAGTGTGCATCTAAACCTGTATACTAGAATAAAGTAAATCATATGGGGGATGATAGGGTTTTGTATGCGATGGGGCTTCAGTTCTCCGTGTGTGTGTATGCGTGTGTGTATTACATAATGACGAACCTCTAAAGAAATATGAAGGTAGGGGGCCTTGATATAATTCGAAGAGGAATTCAATGCTTATTTGATGAAAATTGGTTTTGAAATGGCAGGGATATCCAAATCAAAGCGATTCTATTGTCCTCTGTGCTTACGATAATGGTCACCTGCATACTTATTGCTCATAGATATGTGTAATTGTCTTTTTTAACAGCTGGTACGTAAAATTGCAATTTTATCTAACATGTAAAGACACTTGCTTGAAATCGTTTTGCACTATTAAGAAAAACAATTTTATTCACTTCATTTTATTCATCAACCAATGTCCTTGTAATTCACTGTTAAGGTATTACTCAATAAATTTGTTCGATTGGCTTTCTGTTATATTCTTGTGCAAAAAGGAATATAGAAATCAAAACAAATCAAATCAAAATATCAGCCATTTCATTTTTTTCCTTCAGGTGCTTCCAATACAATCAGCAGATATTATATAATAAGAGGCCCGTAAGTTGCATTTGTTTGGAATTCTTTGCAATTTTCTTGTAGACCTGATAGGAAATGCAGTATTCGGTAGTTAATATTTTCTTTCTGAGATATTCTTGAAATCGGTCACATGGAGAGAGGTATTAGAAATGCAGTATATGGAGAATAGGGAGGAGTCTTGCAACTGACTGACAAATTGACAAGGGAGGAGTCTTGCTGATCACATCGCGTGTTCATGACAGCCTTGCATACCCTCCCGCCTCCAGTTGCAATGCATTATTTTTTCTTTGTTCATATCCTCTTGTCTTTTACCAAAAACTCTGCTGTGTCGAGATTGAAAGTAGCCCTCCATACCATGATTATGTGGAGTATGATGAGACTGATACTACAGTAGACTCTAATAGACTATTCATGTATACCCATCGAGTTTGACTTCTTTCTCCAAGGTTCTAGCAAGGTAGGAGTTTTTCTCACTCACCCCTTGAAATCCACTAACATTCTAATATTTCTCTCAAAATAGCAAAAGTGAAAAATCCATACAGTACTGTTAGCCTACATGTACTTTCAGTAATCGTCGCAGTGAAAAGAACAATATCATGTATGTATTTAAGTTCCATTATTGGTACTGATCAGGGAGTGCAGATGTTCACCACAGGCTAAATACAGTGAAAACATTTTTTTTTTTTTTTTTTTTGGTCTCCTTATGATGGAGTGCATCATCTACACTCCCTGATCAGTACCAATACGACCATAGTGTTGTGCATGGTATAATTTGCCGTGAGCCTAATCTGGTTCGGGTACACCCCAAAGCACTTTGCCAATAATTGATGCAGTCTTCAAGGTCGGCATGGATTTGTTCACAGACTGCAGTTATGTTCCTGGAAGTGTTACATACATGTCAAGCTTCCGAAGCGTTGAGTTGCAATTCACAATCAACAAGTTTATTAGTTTGTCTTACAATACTAAGAATTAGTTCTGAATATAGTAGAAAGACGGCAATTCTTGAATGTAGGCCAAGAATTACATGTGACCGAAAAGTAATTATCTTTTTTTTTCTCCAAAATGAGTTGTGTGCCATTTCCTGCATATACAAACTTTACTGTGTGTATAGGAGAGGCCAGTGACTCCCAGGTATCTTGCATTTAACTCATTATTGTGTCGTATAGCAAAACATGGCAATATTTAAAGGGGAAATCGAGTCCAAATACAAGTTAGTCTGATAAGAAAGAGTAAAATATTAAGAGTTCATTTGTAAAATTTTGATCGAAATCGGATGTAAAATAAGGAAGTTATGACATTTTGAAGTTTCGCTAATTTTTTAGGAAACAGTTCTTGAATGGTTGATATGAATATGCAAATGGCAACGTGGGCATGTCATTCCCTCACAACTTACTTAATTTCAAGTTTTTCATTCAAACGCAATTATTCCCGAGGCTCAAGTCCTGATATATCTAACTGATCACTTTTCTGAAGTTATTCAACCAGCAATACCATAATGTTTCACATTTCATTAACATAAACATTGAATTTCATCATTTTTTTTTGTACACGATCAAGGGAAAATTGTGAGGTTATGGCATGGTCAACTCACTCATTTGCATATTCATATCCACTTTAAACTGCTTTGCAGAAATTAGCAAATCTTGAAAATTTTATAACTTCCTTATTTTTCATCCGATTTCAATAAAATTTTTACTGTTAAACTTGTAAGATTTTACTCTTTTTTTATCAGACTATCTTATTTATTGGACTCGATTTCCCCTTCAAAGGATTTTAACTTATTATTCATCAGATATTGCCCAAGCTTTGACTGATGTTTTGATAACTTGCATTCAGAGAATTGCAATTGACTCTTGTAGACAAAATGTTTGTGAAAGCTAACCCAGGTCTTCCCTGGTATTATGCGATGTAAGTGTGCTGATGATTTGGTACATGCTGGGTAAATTTAATTCTATATAAGGTTATGCGTTTATCTCATTCCATGCAAAAAAAAAGTGGAAACAATCCACTTTACATTAATAAATACATGGGAATTAACATGCATGATGATATGTCTCATTTAAACACGTAGAAATTAGCATGTATGAATGTATGATGTGTAAACATGTCTCATATAAACACGTGAAAATTACCATGCATGATGTGTAAACATGTCTCATAATATAAATTATAAACACTCAGCATGTATAAGGTGTAAACATGTATCATACAAACACTGAGAAATTGCGATGTTTAATATGTAAACATGTCACATGTTTAGTGTATGCAATTTTGTGATCGATCTAAAAATCAGACATGTGTTCTGAGAATAAACACTAAAATGGCAAATAAACATGTCGCAGTGTTTTTAATCTGTCACAGCGAATAAACATGTCGCAGTGTTTACATTGTAAACAGTGCGTCATGTTTATTTTTTGGTTCAGTGTTTAGATCTTAAACATTGTGGGCGATTATGACGTGACTGTGCGGTGTTTAGTATTTAAACACTGTGAGTGATTATGATGTAAACGTTTGGTGTTTAGGCCATAAACAGAGCAGGTGTTTAGTTTTTAAACATCAGAACCGTTTAAAACATAAACATGTGTGTGTGATAAACACCTCGGGTGTGCTGAAAATAAACACAGCATGTGTTTAGTTTCTAAACATGTTTAATAAATAAACGCGTCGCAGTGTTTTTAAACTGTCACAGAAAAGTGTTTAGTTAGGTGTTTAGAAACTAAACAAATTTTTTACAGTGAAAAAAAGGGTTTTCTTTTGCAGTAATAGCACTCTATTCAGGAGCGTCTGGTGAGTATTGCCCCCAACTAAAATTCCATGATTAAGGTAAGGGAGTTTATCAAGGAGGAGTATAACACAGGCAATGTCTTTTGTGGAATGTAAAATTTCAGTCTATTCATAGTACTTATATTACGAGAAATAATTTGGCAGATATGATCAATCATGTATAATTTCCAAGGAAGTTTATTACTGTATCTACAAAAATACTAAGAAATCTAAAATATAACACACTTTCTAAATCATAATCATCCAGAGCTGTTTCTGAATTAAGAGAATCAACAGTTTTGCTGAAATGCATATATTTTGGGGGTTTTTTTAACATTCAATGATAGCTTATTAGCTCTGACCCACTTGTTCACTTTTTTTTTCAAGTCTGTATTGACTTGTTCAACAAGAACATCGATATCGTTATGGGCAGGAAAAACACTGCGTATCATCAGCAAAATGTAAAAAGATTCGGAAGAAAAATCAAAGACATATATGTATATATATATATATATATATATATATATATATATATATATATTGAAGGCCTATTATGAATAGCAGCGGTCCTAAACGACCTTCTTGTGGAACGCCACACTTGATAATATCTCTTGTAGCTGAATTATGTATCTTTCCTCGAAAAAAATAACTCTTGACTACTCCAAGGCCCCAAATAATTTCGTCTTTTAGCGATCATTTTCGTCAGTTTTCCTTTCCCTTGTGATTTCTTGGTTATTTCTTCTTTTTTACACGAAATATACAATATTGGAAATACACCTGTAGCACAATATTGATGGAAAGTTTTTAAGTAAATTGCGCGACGAGAGGAAAAAAAATCATAGGAACATCTTTATAATGCTACTGCTGCTGTAGAATTGTAGTTGTTGTTCAGTTCAGTTCAGTTCAGTCTTTATTTCTGCATTTCAAAATCAATACAAATCAACCAATCGACAAAATGTTTACATAGTCATTTACAGAGCTGATATTCGTAACGTTTGGATCATACATACATTTTTTTTTTTAAGAACGAATATCATATATAAAAGGAAGCAATAGGAAATGATAAAAATGAAATGCAGGGGACCATCATCATAAGCTAAGCTTGGCGAGGAAGATGGCCCAGGTAAAGAGATACATAAAGAAAATCTTGCCTCTCACTGAGTGGGAGGTAAGTTTGTGCGAAGGGCACAATAAAGAGATACATAAAGAAAATCTTGCCACTCACTGAGTGGGAAGTAATTGTACGAAGGGCGTGCGGTGCAGTGCGGTGTGCATTGTGCTGGGATGAATCTTGGTTTGTACGTTGAGTGTTATTTTGTGTATCAGTGTGATGAGGTGAATGTTACTTCACAGGGGCGGATCCAGGGAGGACCGCAACCGGCGCACGCCCCCCCCCCCTTTATTTTTTTTTTTGTTGAAACAAAAGAAATAAAAAGAAAAAAATGGGGGAGGGGTGCGTGCGCCCCCTTCAACTTTGTAAACACGCCCCCTCTTTACGGAATTCCTGGATCCGCCCCTGCTGGCCGTGAACTCATTGTTTAGTTGTTGTTGATGATAATGATGATGATGATGATGATGATGATGATAATGATGATGATGATGATAATCCTTTTTTCCTGGCCCCATACACATCGGCTATAGCGTGACATCGTAGTAGAAAGAATTTTGGCATAAGAGAGCTTGATTGCTCGTATCGAATTGCGGAGATCGATTGGAAACAATAACTTCATAAACTTTTATGTATAGACTGAATGGTACGTGATTATCATGTAACTACAGCGCTCTCCAAATCAGAAAATCGTTATTCACTTTTGATGTATAGTGATGATGATTGTTGTCCATCATCAAAACTTGTTGCAAATAATATAACTATATTGTAACTCGTTCACTGTTAGCATTTGTAAGTAATATGTCATCCCCTGCCATGTGTTCAGAATAGGACTATGGACCTGGTATGTCAACACGTCCTTTGATCTGTTTTGTTTTAGCAATAAAGACATGATTACAAACAAAATACTTGAGAATTACTTTCCGCGTGCTGAATGACTACAATCAATGTAAATACATGCCACTTGTTGTGATATTGGAAATGTCAACACGGTTTCGAATCAAATGATTGGCTAGTTTGTCATCACGTGACCGTCGTTTATTTTGCCTAAAGTCTAAACTTTATATTTCACCAGGATTACGATATGGTTCTGTTACCGGTATATACTAACGACCACAGCCGTCTAGGCGTGTATTACAAATGCAATAAGTTTGCGTGTGAGTCCAGTTTAATAGCTTCTGTACAGTTGGTGCTGGGCTAGGAATGCTGCTAAAATGGATGCCGCAGAATTTAAATCACATATCACGTCACCATTTTACATGTTTTATAAAACAAGTTAATAATGTGTTGGTACAATTATTATCCAACCGCCGTAACGCAGTCTTATGAACAGTCAATAATGAAATTACTGTTGGGTGAATATTTCATACTAACGTCCTGTGTAATGCGCATTATGCGTATATAGATTACAAAAAAAAAATCCAAAATCCACCGCTAGATTGTATACTCGGGAAGGCGTTGCTGAAAATCATACACCATGAGGACGAATTGTGTCTGTTACAGTGGTAATTGTAGCAATTACGCCCTCTCTCGTTACTGAAAGACAGTTCGGTCATACATTATGGTATAGCGGTTATTCTACAGGAAAATAAAATACAATACACGACTACTCGATTATAGTTATCGTTTCTCATTATGCTATTGCTTCAACATCAGTTGTATTTTTTAGTTCCTACTTTGGTTCCGATAGTGTCAAGCCTGACTGTCTTCGTGAGCTGATTTGTTTCTCCGTTGAAGCGAGGCAGGGTGTGGGAATAGAAACCAACAAATGGACACCACAAGTTAAAAATGTTTGGAGTTATAGCTTACATTTTCCAAGGGCATCATCTTCTAAATGAAGCAAGACGTCACTTTCAAAATATTTCATAGTTTTTATTACTCCTCGCTTTCTACAAAATGTAAACACTTTTTGCCCACGGGTGCAAGTACTTTTCATATTAAACTTTTTTCCAATACCTTCTTCTTCTTTTTTTCTTTTTTCTTTTTTTTTTTCTTTTGGTCTGAGTATTAATGCCGCATATATTGTCCATTTTCGCAGTTTTTTACTTTTGCACCTTCGAAGCGAAAAACGTGTGTGATCATTCAGACATAAAGTTCCCCGTACTGTGTTACTAATATGGAATGAAATGAAATTTCCTTCAATTTGATATAATGTTACTTAAATTCGATTCTATCACAGTGTGGTATGAAATATCTGAAATTTAAAAAAGTGTTTAATTTCTTTCTTTTGCCGAGTGTATAATTATATTCGACACAATGGTCCATATATTTGGAATTACCTACTGTCCCTGAACATGTAAACCTTGTGTCTCCATATTTTCATTAGTTTGTTACAATTTGATTAGTTAATTTTATTACAGTGTTTGAGAAATACTGGCCATAACAATCTGTACTTTGATATCATGATAATTATGACTGCACTGTGTATGTACCCGAGTGCTTCCTCAACGAGTGCATCCTCAGTATTGTTTGGAAACGAAAATAAAACATGAATGAATGAATGAATGACTGGATGGATGGATGGATGAATGAATGTATGAATGAATAGCACGTGTCCGCACAATCACCACGCCACATACACCTGACCACACTTTCCAACCTTATAGCAGCATTATGGTTCATGGTTAGCCCATGCTTAACATCTGAACACGGTGCCCACTTTCGTTTTGTATAGGGCCTATGAGTCTTATAGTTATAGCCGTTAATAGGGTTATACCAATATCTATGTTCTTAAGTAATAAAAGCACAAATTGAGTTTAATCACGTCTTAATTCACAAACAATAATTGTCGTTTATATATTTATATAATATTGACTGGCCCTGAGGGAGGTACCAGAAAATATTGCCCAAACTGAAAGCATATTGCCCGAGTCGAAGACGAGGGCAATATGTTTTCAGTGCGGGCAATATTTATCTGGTACCTCCCGAAAGAAAGGCCAGTCAATATCATAATTATTACCTATCCCCCTAGGTAAATTAAGAAAATATGTAAATACGGCTATACACTATATATGATACAGATCAAGCCACATTTGACTACCAGTAGACCATCAAGATGTTGAATAATTGCAAAATTGTTCATCGATGTATATCATTCAACTCCAATTCAAAGATACATGTAGGTGTAACAGGCAAACTTCAAACTTCTGAACGTTCTTACACTTTATTTTTACTTCTCTGTTAAAAGTTTGAGAGTTGTAAAACTGGTGGTCACTGTGCAATTACTGATCACAAAATACATGGACTAGCATTGCCTAGTGCTGCTGTAAGTGGTGTGTCGACCTTGTATGAGTTGATTTATCAGCGTTCTTCTGCGGTGCGTGTACTGACACCCTGGACGTCCTGGAATGTTTTCTTTTCGTGGTCGATCGGAATGTTTATGTTTAAAGCAGGGAGGTGGGGAGAGAGATTCCACTCTTTCTCTTCCCACCTCCCCAAACCGGAAGAGTGCACTGTTTGCACATACTGTTACTGTTATACCAGGGAGGTGAGAGCAGGGAGGTGGCTCTTCCACCTCCCTGGTGAGAGGAAACACCTCCCTGGTTATACGCAGCGACGTGGCAAAAAGCATATTGACTGCTGACCTTTAACCCTGCAAAATAACAACCGGAATTGCCTCGCAAAACTCCCTCGTATAGGTAATAATTCATTATATTGTTGCCCTTTTTCCTGCTGTTAATCAATTTTTGTCAACAGGAAAGAAAAATACAAATCAACATACATGTAGTTGTAACAGGCAAACTTCAAACTTCTGAACGTTCTTACACTTTATTTTTACTTCTCTGTTTAAAGTTTGAGAGTTGTAAAACTGATGGTCACTGTGCAATTACTGATCACAAATGGACTAGTCATTGCCTAGTGCTGCTGTAAGTGGTCGACCATGTATGAGTTGATTTATCAGCGTTCTTCTGCGGTGCGTGTAACTGACACCATGGACGTCCTGGAATGTTTTCTTTTCGTGGTCGATCGGAGGTGGGGAGAGAGATTCCACTCTTTCTCTTCCCACCTCCCCAAACCGGAAGATTGCACTGCTTGCTCATACTGTTAGTGTATAGCAGCAGACTGTCGTGAAATAGGAAAATATATCTGAGGAGTTTGATCGCAAAACTTGTTAAAACATTTTATTATAATTCCGTCATCAGATCAGTGCACGCACGACGCACGCACACACACACACACACACACGCACACACAAACCTTTCTTATGATGTAGTCTTGTTGCATAACAGGGAATGCTTTTGAAGTTTTGGTAAAAATATCTCAAATTTTCTTCTCATTTTTGTCAACACAATAGTATTTGCACTTTTTTCTTTCGTTCTCCAGGATGCTTTGGATTCAGTGAAAAAACAAACAAACATAAGATTAGTTGTTATGTCCTCTGTGCTATTAGCCACTGCTCACTGAGTACACTCTAAGACAAACACTCTCTAGTAGGTTCAACTTTGCACCTTTACCAGTGTCACATTATATATAGGCGCACCATCATACGGGTGCAACTTTGCAGCCTTCAGATCACTGTCACAATGAGTGAAAAACTGGTATTATTGCAAATGGCATCGCTGAACAACGAAGCTCTGGTGAATAAGCTCGATTAATTCAAACCGTCATAAAAATCAAGAATCTTACAGCATTCCATTCTAACAACTGCAGCGTTTATTGGAAGACTTTCTTTAGACAGACAAACTATTTTACACACGAACGTAGCAGTATCCATAAGCATGAATGTGAGTACAAATTTACAAAATATTACACGTACAAGATTTAGAGTATAGACAATTATATGGAAAAAACAGAGGGAAATAGGTAATATTATTATACTTCAAGTTTTGATATTGTCATCTCGAACCTTGCGTATACACAATAAAATGATATATAATTGTAATCATGTTTCATATTCGGGTTAGTAGATAGATATATAGGACAAAATGAAAGACTACATTCAGGCTCTGTCTACAGAATATAAGTAATCTCGTCGTGTGTCATCTACATACACAGCCCGTTGACAAGTTCCCTCTGCTCTCATTATGAAAAAAAAAAATGAGTTCCGGTTTACTATACATGTAGATACACGATGCTTGCTCATTCGAGTTGTTTCCATTTCAAACAAGAAAGATGAAAATAATATGTAGTTTAGAACAGAGATAAATACTGCGTCAAATCAATTTAAAGAAAGAAAGAAATATATGTCTTGGAACATCAAAAATTAACAGATTTAATTTGTTCATGAACTCACGGTGTAGGACAATCTTTAAATTTGAATATATTCTTGTAATGTTTAAACGTTGAGCCTTTATTCGGATGGTGCAATTAGGTTTCCCGGCCAATTTATCATATAGTTTTGTCATTCAGTTTCACAGTAGCAGCAGGCATTTTCGTCAAACTCGCTCATGCATCAAAATATCGTTATCTGAGATTGTTTTTCGCTGTTCAAATTAACTAGAGCGGCAACTGATTACACATTGCACTTTGTGCATTCTAATTCATTACTCATAATTCACATATACATTTCGGCAATCTTCGTCTCAATGTGTCGCCAGCTCATTCCAAATATTCAAATATAGCAAACAAGTTCACAAAAGGAACATTTAATTTAATTATGTAAGGTGTCAATAAAAAAGTACATTACATGTATACAGTCTATTTCAATTGAATGTAAGAACTTCTCATGTGGATAGCACATGGTGAAACTAAATACGTGAAATTAAGATCATAAAAACAATATTATAATCAAATTGAAAATAAAGATGTTAAGATTGCAAAAAAAAAGTGATAATCATGATGTAAAGGACTGATATTGAAGTTCAAAAAAAATGATGGTCTTGATAAAGTTAGAAACGACACTCAGTTATTAAATGGACAAAATCACTCTTGCTCATTATGTAATTGTGAATGAATTTCGTGTTAAAGACGCAACTTTACGACTTTGGACTTCTCAGTGGGGTTTGTGTGTTATAATTATGTAAACGCTATTCCACCTGGGTTCAGGGTGGGCTACATAATTATCAGATATACAGTTTCACATCTCATATCGATGTCAAAATTTGACATGAATATAATGATATAAAACTCTTCCCTAAATCAATGTGCCCTACATTTACTCATTAAGATAGTAGGTAAAACTACACATTATACAGCCACGAGACTCCACGTTTTAATCATTAATAGCTATGTGAGACAGAGCGCATAGTAGGTTTGAACCGCAACTAATCATAACTGTCGTTCAATAAAAAAAAGTGAAGAGTAAAATATCGGACGCCAGTTGTGGATAGTCAAGCCTATGGCCAGGGCATACCAGTACTTCATGCAATAACATTGGCACATTATGAGCACAACTTGGTGATCCGACACGGTTTACACGAGAAGAGACTACACTCTTAAAACATCCGAGTCAGAACTGACCCGGAACTGGGTCCGTTGGGGTCATACACCGTTCCGGGTCAGAAATGATAAGGAATGGGGGTCAGATATGACCCATTTCAGAGTCATGAATTGGGTCAGGGTGACCCCATTCGGGGTCTTCATGACCAAATTCCAAGTCATTTTTGACCCGGAATGGTGTATGACCCCAGCGGAACCAGTTCCGGGTCAGTTCTGACTCGGATGTTTTAAGAGTGTAATATGAGTTATCTAAATTGTGAATGAGTGATATTATTGGGAGAGTGCGACTCATTCACCTCCGGATTATAGCTATTTCTTAACACTGTTACTACATGCAATATGCGTGATAGGACTGCGCTGTTGCTCGTGTTTTTACGGCTGGATGCAAATCTTTTGCAAAGATAGATATGTGCGGTAACTGCACTTCGCTATGATTGCCATCATGTTATTGCGTCAGCGTCGGAGGCTCAAGTTTGGAACTGATTCGGGCGACTGGTCTGCCGGAGAAACGTCAACAGGAGAAATGAGGCCACACCAACCATAGCCAAAAAAGAAAAACTCAGCCAAGATGCTACCTGCAATGGCATTAGATGCATATGTCAAAGGATAGAGAAGAACTCTAAGAGCCATGCAATCAAAAAAAGCATAATTTACCATTTGCAGATGAAACAAAAACCCAGCATTAATGCTTCAAGATAGTTCTAGAATTATGGATAGAAACAACCACTGTAAAAATCTGAAGTAGTATAATCGATGTTAAGTATTGTTAATACACAAATGCGAGCAATAGATGCAATAAGAATGCTTCCAGACCAAACCGTCTACAGTCATGGTTTATTTAGAAAAAATACTGATATCTCTTCATATTTCAGGCTTTATTGCAAAAAATTTATATGGTAGGATGTTTTGTGATACAACAGACCTACACATATGCATCAAATGTGATATCTTGAACATTTTTAGAATCACTGCTCCCAAAGGTAAACTGGACCTTTAAAATGTTTTACAAATTTGTAAACAAATGTGACGAATGCACCTCTCATTCAAAATATACAATACGAAATTACATAAACTGAAGTAGATATTGGGCAGCACATACATTACAATCAGGAAAATCAATCAGAAAGGTATCACAATTATTAATCATAATAAACCTGAAGAAAATGTAGAGTGTATCCGTCCTACGTGGAAAGGCAAGACGACTTTTAAACAACATTTGTCTAGTAAATATCAAGCCCAAAAAAAGCCATTGTTTACATATAAAGTTCCGGGGTGTATATATTGAAGTACAGTGACATTTCTAGCCTTAGAGACGGTAGTTGATAGATAATTATGTGTAAAATGTGTAATATCCAAATGTGCAATCAAAAGAATAATTACAAAATGATGACTTCACCACCTTTATACAACGCTACAACTGATTTTGCTCCAAACAGTATCATCATAATCATGTCTTCATTTATTTATTACAACCAATTATCGTCAAACTGTCAGTTCGCGAGTTGGACAAAATCACGATTGCAATTACTGTAGACAAACTCAGGACAGCCTTAAAGGACAAGTTCACCTTCATAAACATAAGGATTGAGAGAATGTAGCAATATTAGTAGAACACATCATTGAAAGTTTGAGGAAATTCAGACATTCCGTTCAAAAGTTATGAATTTTTGAAGTTTTTGTGCAGTAACCGCTGGATGAGAAGACTACTGCAGTGTATGAATAACTTAGATGTCACATGCGTACAACAATATAAGGAAAAATATAAGAGAATTTCACAAAATTCCATCTTTTGAGAAAAGTACACATTCCCCTGACTCGTTACCGACAAATGTTATGAGTAATATTATTCCCCTGCCTTTAGAAAGAGGCAAGTCAAGTGCTCTTTTATTATGCGAAAAAAGTGAAATATGTGAATTTTCTTTTACATTTTCTTTATACTGTTGTACGCATATGACTCACAAGCTGTAGTAGTCTCCTCATCCAGCGGTTCCAACACAAAAATTTTAAAAAATTCATAACTTTTGCATCGATTATCCAATTTTCCTCAAACTTTCACTGATGTGTTCTACTAATATTTGTTGCATTCTCTCAATCCTTATGTTTATGAAGGTGAACTTGTCCTTTAAGTTTGCAAATATTTTATGTATATAGTCATCCCATTTCTTATGGTGATACACACACACCTAATATACAATATATGCAATGTATAATATGATTTATACATACATTCATAAATACGTATATGTTTGAAAATATATATTATTTTGTATACAATACACTAATAATAGAAATGAAGAGAAATACATGCATAAAGACCATTTCAATACAAACGCCAGATAAATGTATTTATTGTCATTTTCGTCAAGATTAGTATTGTTGTTTATAGTTTGTGCTTTATGTGATTGTTACTTTCCCAATTTCATTTATCCAGTGTTTATGCGGATCGTGGCATTGAAGTTGAGAGTATATTCTTCTGTAATTTTCTACCAAAATCTAACCAGAAAGGGAATTCTAACGAGCGAAGAAAATCTAACCAGAGAAGAAAATGTAACCAGATAGAATTTAAAAAAAAAGAAGAAGAAGAATTACAAGAAGATGAAGAAAGCAAATTAATAATTTGGGCTAAGACGAAAGGAAAATAAGCAAGATTTATATCTAGAGACCAGTACTGTTTATGGTTACCTGTGAAGCACTCAAATAGTCGTAGAAATGACTTCCATCATAATATTCCCACTCATCGTTTTGGAAGTCAATGCACCTGCAAAGCGGATGAGAAAGTCATATCTTGTTTTACTTATGATTAATTTTTTAGAGAGGAGGGGTTTGTAGCTGGAACGCATTGACAGGGGGAAAAGAACGAAAGATCCACAACCGCGAATATTACGAGCATACAAACTCTTTGACTTTGCCATGGAAACATTTGACAATATTTTGCTCAAAGAGTAGGAACATAATTATGTAAATGAAGGAAATAAGACTATCTTTTTTCCTATTTGGTGGCAGTGAGGATTACTGTAGTGTGTGCGTTCAAAGTTCGCCATTACTGTTTGCTGTTGCAACAATCTAAGTGTACACAGGCGCTGTTTGAAATATTTTTGAATTAAAAAAAAAAAACTTTTTTTTTCTGTACTGGATAATGTCATATCGACAGAGGAAGGGAAGAAGAAGGACTTTTCAACAAAACCATGTATTTCCATATGGATATTCAACGAGAGATGGGGGCTAATCAATGAATACATCTACTTCTGTGACTGAGTCTACCACTATGGGAGACTGTTATTATACTGCTTTGAACAAAACAGAAATGATTGAAACATTCAGCGTTCCGTCGGGTTGATTGAACACTGTTCATCGGGGTCATCTTAAAAGCTATACAGAGACACCCACGAGTCACACAGCCCACGTGCTTTCATATTGAAAAAAGGTCCATGAGCCATACTCCCAAGGATCATGTAGCCCACGAGCTAGACACCAAGTAAAAAGGGTGCACTTCACGTGTTCGACATCCACGAATCATACAGCCGAACTATATAGCCCATGAGTCATACAGCCCATACGAGTTATACAGCCCACGGGTCATACAGTCCATGAGTTCGACACTATACGCAAACAAGGCCCACTAGTCTAGTTCGACACTAAGAAAAGCAAGGCCCAGAAGACCGACATATTAAGCCCCGTGATGCTAATGTCGAGCTCGAGGATCATTTTTTGCCCAGTGCAAACTTGTGGGCATTTTTTCCTAATGTCGAACTTGTGGGCCTTATTTGCCTAGTGCTGAACTCATGGGCTGTATGACTCATGGGATCACCACAGTAAAAAAAAAAAAAAAAAAGAAAAAAAAAAAGGGGGCCACGAGCTGTAGACGCTAAGAAAGAAAACCAGCGAGCTCGACACTAGGAAGGAACATGAGCTCTATGTTAAGCAAAATAGGTCAACGGGCTTGACATTAATTTGTGTCGAGCTCATGGGCTTATCAAGGCCCTCTATAAAGTCGATCTCATGATCATGGGCCTTTTTTGCCTGATGTCTATGGCTCGTGGCCTTATTTGCATACAGTGTCTAGCTCGTGGACCTATTTTATTTGGTGTCGTGATCATGGACATTGTTCTCTTGTATCCAGCTCGTGGACTGCACTCGTGTGCTGTGCAACTCGTGGACTGTATAACTCGTGGTGTGGGCTGTATATATAACGTGTGACATGCACCCTGCTTATCAAGTCATATCGAACATAGATTTTATTTCAGCATGTCCTTAGCAATCAATTGTACTTGTACGGCATAAGACTTTGATGCTTGGTGTACAACACTACTTACCTCGAGCGTGGATAATATGATACCATTCCATCACACAGGTCTTTGAACCCGACCGTGACGATGCAAGCCGAGACAAGGGCAAGGAGGGCGATCACGGCACATAGTATAACGATGACGAATTGGAAAATGGTGCTGAATAGCAGAAAGGTGAAGAGAAAATTAAATCAATCAAATATTTGTTCACTTTAGTTTCCACTATGAATTCAACTTGCTGGCACATTGAAATGTACAGTCATTCATGATACAAATTCTAATTCAGAAAAAAGGGAGGGAATGAAAAAATGGTGCCGATTTTACGACATCAAAGCGCGATATGTATATCGTGTTTGTGGGTAGCAATCACAATGTAGCTTGACTTAATCATTCCGCCTTGTCGCTATATTTGGAAAGAAAGCGGTGTCATTTTTAGTCCATGAAAGAGGGACATGTATAATTTGGATATGCAAAATCACGAAAGCATTGAAGTAATCTACCCTTAAATTCATACCGTTTTTATACGCAGTTCACTCGGGGTATCGTACATCATGGCTCCCTTTTCAGCGTGTATATGATATTTATGTAAGTCTGGATGATCTTTACTTTTCGTTCTTTTTTGTGTCCATTGTGAGCAGTTAATTGCCACTCTGGTTATTGACTGAGGTATTCATTTGCAAGATCTTTTAGGGGGAAAATTATTGATCACAAAGCCGGTATCGTTTTTATAGCAATTGAAGCAAAGAGATGGCAAAATCAGAAAACTCGATGTTGTTTCTATTAGGGGTATAGTCCTATATCTTGTTGCTTGTTCTTTCCTGACATACCTCCCTGTTATTGATTTCTTCTTTTTCATTAACTCCATGGCTCTTGGTAGTCCAATGAGGATGGCGGCTAGTAATGCGATGACCTGAAGAAATAGTAGAATGATGTTAATAAATGGTGACAATATATGAATTTTCCTATTTATCCTGTGGCCCTTTTACACTATTGTCACTGCCTTATCAAAGGGCCCTGCCAGATAAAGCTATTCTTTTATTGCCTGGCATCCATTATGTACACGTGCTAGTCAAGGGGAACATTGATAGGAAAACATTACATCTTGCTCAAGGATAAAACTATACAGTTTGCAGTTTGTTTGTTTACAGAACTATTACAGCTATACCTTTTCCATCGCTTTATTTACTTTTTAATGTGATTCTTGCAAGCATGCATTATTCGTCTTATGGATATAAATATATACTATTATACAGAGGCCTACATTCTCACATACATTTTATGAACTTCATAGCTTGTACTTCTTTAGTTCTTTGCTTGTATACTTTGTATTATGTGTCGCCTTTTGTTCGATTAAAATAAATGTAAATATACGACCAGCGAGAACATTATTTGATTTCCGCTGGATGGCTGAAAAAAAGTGCAAAATCCTTCACGGAGTAATTAAGTCACCTCGACAGGCTACACTTAATTAAAAAAAATAGAAAATAAATAAATAAATAAATAAATAAATAAATATATATATATATATATATATATATATATATATATATACATATATATATATAGAAAGGAGACCGAATAGCCCTATTAATCATACACCCGAACAGCCTTTTTTAGTGCCCTTTAACCCCAACGGCCTTTTTAGACATAATTACATACCGTCATTCCAACGACCCTTTCTATGTGCTCACAAGAAACTGATCGAGTGAGACGCACCCCCATGATGGCATAATGCGTAGCTTGCAGGCAACTACCCTCCCACCCCCTACCCCCACGCCCCCCCCCCCCCCCTCCAAAAAAAAAAATCCTCCAAAACATACTAATTCTCATGAAAAAAAACCCCACTTATTCTATACAATATTCCATACACACACAGGCGCGGACACATTATAACGAAATGAAAGTGTGATAAAATACGGTTCTGGGTGGAAATATATGTAATATAAACCATATAGGCTTATATAAATATCGTTAAATTACGATCGTCATAATCACTATAATAGCCATATGCAGGTTACAGTAATGGTCGTCAATATTACGTTATGATTAGTACTTTTAGCATTAATTTTTTTATCATTTGTATGAACATGACTTCCGATAGTAAGGTAAAAAAAAAAGAGAGAGAACATTCATCATATTCAATCAATGATTGCATCTTGCAAACATAAGTTATTGCACTCACGTTAAATGTGATTACGTAGTTGCAGTTTGAAACATCATTGAGACCAATGAGGACTTTGTCGCCCCCACCGGTGACCGTAGGGTAGAGAGGGCACCCTCCTTTGAAGTCACCCTGTAACAAGACATCGGAATAGATTCAAATTCATGAAATTGTTCCGTCGAGATGTTTTCATTGCAACTGATTGACAAATTGACCTATACATCGACGTAAATAAGCACTGAATTGATCAGTGTTTTAGTAGTAGCCATGATAAAATAATCATGGGTTTACATACTCGAGCAGGATTCGAACCTACAACCTCCTGATCACCGGACAGGCGTCATCTCCACTAGACCACCGAGCTTTCGCCCGACAGCAAGTGTTGGTTCTAATCTTTATAGCGAATAAGGAATAGATATTGGATTCTTGCATCACTGCTTCCAGAACACCGCTGTTTGTGAAGGAATTTATTTATCGCATATTCAAGATTCATTGTTTTTTTTTTCATTTGCATCAAATGTAAACAGAGAAATTGCAACTGACTAACAGATTGCCCTGCATCGATGTAGGGCAATTAGTCAATCAGTTGCAATGAAAATATCTCGACGGAAGAGTTTGAAAAACAGGGAAATTATATACAATGTATAAGCAGAACACGTTTGTAATGATTGCACAAAAAACAACAACAAACAAACCGTGAATCAACAAAGTACATGTGAAAATGAGTAACAAAATAAATGAACAAAACACAACTGCACATTTTTTAAACATACACATATGCATATATAATAGTACAAGTTAGGGATGGGAATGGAAATGGAGGGTCCCACATATTCTGACGTGTAATATAATCTGATATACATGTATTATGAAACATAACAGAAGATCAATCCACAACAGGAAGAGATAACTGTTCACACAGTATACATCACAGAAATGCAAATTGCCATCTTAAGTAGTTTGAAGAAATAACCGGCCTTATTTGATATAGCGACATACCAGAAGGTATAAGAATGTGCATATCAACGAATCATAAATTCTGCAAGAAGTGTAGGACAGTGTATCTGATTGTGACTGCTGACTTCGCGTGCACGTGATACGCTCGAGCGTCCAATCATATTAATTACATGTATACAGATGTTGATCATTCCACTGCACAATAGACAAACAACGTATTCATGGCCAGCATGATATTTGATTTTGTCTTCTCTTCTTTAAGCAATCAGTTAACTGTTTAAGTTTTTTTTTTCCACTGTGCTGTGTACTGTTTAATGTCCACGTGGATGCACAAACGCTTAAAGAAGAAAATATCCACCCCAGAAATACATTAACTTCAAACGAAGGCGAAAAATATTCCCTAATTAATACAACAATGAATAAAATCAGATAAGAAATAAGAAAGATATGACATTTTGAAATTTCACATATCACTTTTGGGAAACATTTCTTGAACAGTGCTAATGAATATTCAAATGAGCGAGTTGATGACGTCATACCCTCGCAAGTTTTCATGTATGTAAAATCCATCATATAGACGTTTTATCATTCTGAGGAAACGTGTAAATTACCTACCTCTATACCAGCTTATCAAAGGAATCTAAATTTCAGGATTTCAAAAGGGACACATTATGATAATAATAAAATTATAAACTTCATATACAATACTTTATCAGATATTCTAGATGTATAATCTATTGGCAACGCACTAAACTTCATATCAAAATTGTTGTTAACTCGGAACGTCGTAACACGCTGCATTTAAAAGCTCACCACTTAACATATACTTTATAATTATACACTTCCAAAATCGTCAAAATCAGAATAATGGTCCGTCGTACACACTATATCGGCTATCTAGCACATAAGACAATATATATATATATATATATATATATATATATATATACATATATACACATATATATAGCAATGATAATGTCACAACAGAGGAATGCATTAAATGCCAATCTTGATTTTAATTGAAAATCCGAATTTTCGGGGGTCCTCCCCCTTCGTCAGGGATGACAGTGCGAATGAATGAATATATATACACGTATATATACATATATACATATGCATATATATATATATATATATATATATATATAAACATATTGATAGTGAACATTATAATGACCATAATTTCATCACAAAACATCTCATCTATTGCATGAAGTGACGCTTCTACCCAGTGTTGCGTTTTATGCCCTCATTCCCCGCTTTCAATGATGCTGTGCTCTATATCAGTACGTCAAGGGTAAAGTCCATTCGTTCACTATAAATGTCTATTTAAAGTTCATATCTAATACTTGATCATAATTATTCAAACATCGTCGATCACAATCTCTGTGTTTAGTTATCACTACATTTTGACTTTGCATAATGAAAGAACAACCGCGGCATAGATTTATCCAAATGCATGTTGATTTGTGTTGATTTATGATACCCTCATCATCACTTTTTCGGTGAAACAAATATCTAGCAACATTCCATATATTTTCAACTAATTTTTCTTCTATTTTTCTTTAGATTACTTGGATACGCCCACAAAAAAAAACTTTCCAAACAAATATTCCTGTTGTGACCTCATCTTGCAATCATTGCTAAAGTACTGATATGTTACATTTTAACAAAAGACATTGGAATGCGCCTTCCCCTCGACTCACCATAACTTGCATGTTTCTGTGATATTACCTAATATGATTAACAAAAGACATAGAGAGGGAACATGCAAATTATGTGGAGGGGAATGTTTCTAGATATTCGTTTCACCGCAAAAGTTATGTTGAGGGTATCATCATAAATCAACACAAATTAACATGCATTTGCATTTCAGGGAATCTTTGAAGTCTACTCTGCCGGTTATATCAACGTCATGGTCTTTAACGATAACCAATGTTGAACCTGCATTCATTCATGAAACCCCAGGAAGATTTGCAAAATCTTGTTATGCATAGTGATTATTCGAATGAACAATATAAAATTGATTATGTATACATGAATTTACGCAATTTTCGTTTATAATGTAATTACGAGATGCAAAGAGTGACTTTTTCCCCTTTGTTTTATACTGGCATTAGCTTACCTATGGATCATGTTTATGACAGACCTTTGCGTTCGAAAATGCCAGCCTATATTGACATAGTACTGAATTGCTAAGTTTATGTGACTGTTTGTTCGGCGATCAGATACGGCTGCTTAGAATTATTATGCAAAATTGATCCTATAGCATGGAAGGCAGTGCACTATACTCATCAAATTCATAGCATTTCTCTTCATTGTTTATCGTAATCATTTCTTATTTATGTAGATTTGTCCACAACAAAGTTGTATGACCAACAGAGATTATATCCTTTACATGTATGTACACACACACACACATAATATATATATATATATATATATATATATATATATATATGTGTGTGTGTGTTATATGTGTGTATATATATATATGTATATATGAAGTAATCAAGAAATAAACTGGTAATGCATTTTTTTTTTGCCAATATAGAATGAGTTTATTCGACTCGAATTTTCAGCGGCCTCCGCCTTCTTCAGGAGTCTTGACAATGACGGTATCAAAACAAAGCAAAACATTGCAAAGCATTGTCAAGGAGCCAATACGTGAACTCTCAACACACATATATATACGCATATATATATATATATATATATATATACGCATATCTATATATATATATATATATATATATATATATATATATATATATATATATATGGCCGAGACATACAACACACCTTACGATATAGGTCTGTCTATGCATGTATCATACGCAAACTCATAACAGATTTTATATCAATATTTCTTGTTGAAAGCAAAATGTGTTGCTACATCAGAATAGTAGATCTAATCTTTTGGTGTATTGTAGGATCTCTACATCCTACTATTTAGACCCAACTTGAAATATGGAGCTAAAGGTATAGGGAACAATACCTTCAAAAGTGCGATGGTTATCACCGAAGCGAGAGAGGTGCCAACAACACCAACCAGGAGGATCATCTCCCCGAATATCGTCAAGCTTCTCAGCAGACCCATTTTGAAATATGAAATATCGCTTGCAAAAATAAATACTAGCAGGAGATCGTAAAGTCACGTGATAAGAGACCAAGAGAGCATGTAAGTCAATGCAGAAGTCACTGAAGCCGTAAAGTCATGCGGAATTTAGACGCCACACCAGCTCACTGCGTGCAACATGTATACGTCGTTGATGCTAGCTGAACGACCCGAGGCTCGATCGTTCAACCCCCGTGGTTCAACCTACTAATAAAGAGAATCAACAAAAGAGTGCGTTGAATTATTGATTTCATTTTTTTTTTTGCCAGTCTGGGCGAGTCCATTATGGAGAAAGGGAAAATAACACGTGGGGTAAGCGTAGATGTGGCTGCTTCTATTTCCTCATTTCAGCATGTTCAGTGTCCTCTCGCAAAGTCTCATGAAACGGGTTTTTTTCTTCTTCCTCCCCCTTTTTTCTTGGTTTTCTGTGTGGGTGTTTTCAAATTACTGTCATAATCAACGCATCATCTTCGCTATTATTGCTAGACGTTGCTGTTTGAACAGTCTCATACACAGAGTCAAAAGTGTTTACGTATGCGTAAAGAGTAATTACATTATATTAATTTTGTTCAATCAATTATCTATATTGTCTGTTCTGCGTATTTTTAGAAGACAATTAATAATCAAACGGTCCTTTTATACGGTGTGGTTCATTGTGCATTTTTGTAGGTTCAATCAAATTCCGTGCTCCCGTATACACCAACAAACACATTTTACTTCTCTTTAGATAAACACCATTTACATTGTACACACATAATCATGTACACACACACATACTATACTATACACGCATACTAGGTGTTGAAAAAAATTCCCACTTTTGATCCTTAATAGTTCAAAAACTATGTATCACATAAAACTGACATTGATCATGAGCAATAACTGAATAATGTACAATTTTGTTGGAGGTAATTTAAAAATGAAAGCATAAACCAGTTTTATTAAATTCAAGATTTAGGGTTCAGATTTTGCTCTATTTTCAACCCTGTGCATACAAAACTTTAATTTTGCACAGGGGTCAATAGGTGTGTATAAATAGGAATGTGTGCTTAACACCCAGACGATGGTCCTGAACAATGACCAGGGTTTGAATACTCTATATACTCATGAGAAATTCCTTTTTTACAGGTCAGTCTTTATTCACCCCGAAATGTAGTGAATGCAAGCACATGAAAACATGTGATTACATTATTCATGTCTATGCGTTTTAACTTTACCATAAAAGGCGTTTTCACATCAGCCCGATAACAATCCAGGCTCGAGATATTTTTCGCGATCGCAATTTAGCGCACTATTTCATTTCCTATTCACACCAGCCTGAACATTATCAAATAGCGCGCTAGTTCGCATTAGTTATCCTGCTATTTCGGATATTTCCCGAGTTGGAGTCGAGAAATTTTCATCAATCAATCAATTAACGCGCTAATTTGTATTCACATTATCAAATAGCGCACTATTTCGTGATCGGGTTAATTTCCTAAGTCTGAAAATAGCGCGCTATTTCGAAACATCGGGCTGATGTGAAAACGCATAATTTCATACTAGCAGTGCCCAGGGTAATCCATCATGAATTATTAATAAAGCATTCATGTGCCCTGGAGCAAAAGACCAGTAGTCTAGTCAGCAGAGCTCTGAAAAGGTATTCGTGCATGGTATTCATGTCTATTGTTCATGGTCATTGTAAGCACACACTCACATACACATCGTTGGTTCCTGTGTAAAGACCCTGTACAGATGGTTCAAATTTGATCAAAATCTGGAACTTAACTTTAAAATTAATCATGGATTTAATGTAACTTATTCATGCTTTCTTAATTTATTCAAATCACCACCAAGTAAATTGTACATGATTCAGCTATTACTCATATCAATGACAGTGTTATCTCAATATAGTTTTCGAACTAATAAGGATCAAAAGTGGGAAATGTTTTTTTTTTTTTTTGTGGTAACACCCAGTGTTATAGGCTATATATTTATATACAATTGATTTTTTTTTTCACATCCAGTTTGTTTATTCAGGTCCATCATATTAAAACATCAGCCAATTTGACTTTAAAAAAAAATACTGAGAAACAGCCTTTCGTGAAATGAAAGAAATGCATATATAACTTTTGTGTTTAGTAGAATTTAATTAACACTGTTTTGGTAGCAAATGCATTAACGGACCTAAAGTGCAAATGTATATGTTTACTTTTGTTATTTCTGAACACAATTAATGATCACCACTCATGCGGCCAAATGAATGTCTAAATAATCATGTTTCATATGTTTTCAACGATTTTTCTAAATCATTTTTCTTCAGATTTTTGGTGTATACGTCCACTAAAACAAAGCAACAACAAACAAACAACCAAACAAACACCCTATCAAGATTCTGTCAAATGAAATCATCCGCCAATAATTCATAACTACTTAAGCACTAATATGAATAATAAAAGACACTGGAATGCATATTCCGCTATAGATTAAGCATAAATTAATTGCATGTTTCATACACTGTCTTTTGATTGCTATTAGTAGCAAGGAAACATGCAAGTTATGCTCAGTCTTGGTGAAAGTGGTGTCTTGTGTCTTTTACCAATCATGCCAGTAGTTAAGCAATGATTGATAGATGACTATTATTTGAAACTCTGATAAAGGGAGGAGGTTGAAAATCCCGGAGGGGGGGGGGGGGAGGGCATGACTGCGCCCTTTCCCCCACACTGCAAAAAGTCCGGTGTTAAATAGTGAACACCGAGCTGGTGTTAAATTTTCGGTGCTCATTTATGGTGTTAAATTAACACCACCGGGTGTCATTTCCAAATTTTAAACTGTTTTTTGAAGAGTTTCTTAGTAACTGCACTTCTTGTTGATTTTTAATTTAAACAAGACGATCAAGAATTTTACATTAAAATACTAGATTTTTGAAAAAATGTCAAAATAAATTTACACCAAAGTAACACCAGCTGGTGTGGTCTCTTATTGAAGCTGGACGGGTGTTAAATCATTGATATTAACACCAACAAATATCAAATCAACACCATGTGGTGTCATTTTTTAATTAACACCAGTACAGTGTCAAAATAACACCAGGTACAGTGTCAAATTAACACCACGAAGTGTCAGGTGAACACTTTTCAACACCATCACAGTGCATTTTTAACACCTGTGGGTGTGGTCCTCTATTGAAGTTTGATCGGTGTTAGATTTAACACCCGTGGTGTTAAATCTAACACCGATGTTTTTACAGTGCACCCTGCATTCCCACTGCGTGCGGTCATGGTGGTCGAGTGATGCATCCCGTCTGGTTCTCAAGATAATTCGTTCAGCTATTCACTCAGAGTTTGGAGCCACTGCTTAAAATGTTTAGTACCTTCATGTTATAAATGATAAATAACAAATTATTAAAGATAAATTATTTATATTTATTTCAGTTGGGTCAATTTATGTTCAAATATGATAATAACAGTTTACCACAAATATTTGATCAAATCTTTTGACGCAATGATGCTGTACACAATTATCCCACTCGACGTTCCAGTGAATATCATCTATCATTACTACGTACAATTCTCGCCCAAAATACATTCGTTTTCACTGGCCCGAAGTTCTGGAACAGCCTTTATAATACTCTAAAAGATGCTCTGACTCTACCTTCTTTTAAATCAAAACTGAAATAAATTTCCTTTGTCATCCTCACGTAAACAAACAAACAGATAAAAGATTTTTTTATTGTTATTTTCATTAAAAAAAACTAATAAATGAATTCATGATGAGTACTTCATTTTTTTAACAATTCAAGAGTTTGTGTTGTAAGCTAAATTCGTCAAGAATCTTAAGTTCTTCTTTATGCCTTGATGACCTTTTCAGATAACTGAATGTAGACATTGTCTTGTTTTGTTTCCCTCCCTTTCTTTGTCATGCCTATCTTTAGTTTTATTTTCTATCTATTTTGTCCATGCTTATGTTCTTGTCTTTGTCATAGTCTCTTTTAGTATTTTTTTCTGATTATTTCGCCTGACATCAGGATATCAAAATCTTATACATGGAGTCCTTGATGGCTCTTGAGATGCCCTCACCTTCTAGAGTAATTCACAAATTTTACAAGCTATGCTATTCTTGTGATTTCCTCTTTTCCATATAAAGTTATAAATTAAGATTGTATTGCTTACTTGTTTATTTATCCAAACCAGCGTTAATATCATTATGATACGTGTATTCATGTTTTGTTGAAAATTACGTGATTGAAAGTTCCTTTTGATGTCATGTAAGCGTTATGTATATTACTTTGTATTACTTTATATGGAAATAAAATCATTTTGAATTGAATTTGAATTGAAGTAGTTGCGGCGATTTCATGTGACGAGTGAGTCTATGGATGGAAACACCATTGACGAAATTATTATACCCTCACGTATAGAAATAGTTGTGTGTATACATTAAGGGTCTTATCTATAGGACACGTCCATTCCCCCCCCCCCCCCCCCCTCTCCGTCGCCTCCAGAAGTGTTGGCTCGAAGTGACTTCGGGTCAACGTACAATTGATAACATTTTGTTTTTTCTTGATTTTTTTCCCCGACAGAATAAAAAAGGTCAGTTTAAATATCAATGCAAATTGGAAAATTATCAGGGAGATAAAATTATTTAGGAGAAAAGTCACATCCTCCACCAACGTATAATATCACATTGAATGTTATCAAAATAAATGATCCCAGCTTGAATATGTCGATTTATTCACTTTAAAAAAAAAATCGTATATAGATGATGAAAAAGAGAATATAGGCTACTAATTTCCAATATCTTAGATTGTGTCATTTTAAATCATGAGAATTGACATGTGAAAGAATATTGACGATATCATTAGAAAAGAAAACAAATTCTGAAATTTTGGGAGTATAATAGAGAAAACTGACTCTGAACAAGCATTTGCACCTTGTTATAACGTCTATTTCTAAAAGAAAACAAAAGAAAACAAAACAAAAACACTGGGATTATTTCCAAGCTGCAGTTTCTTCTCCCTCATTCAACTCTATTTCCATCGTACAATACCTTAATTCTCCCAGAAATATCAAGTAATCGTGGTAATCGTAAAAATTTTTGTAAGGGCAGTTTGTGGTTCTACATCTTTACATTACAAAAGCCTAACCACGGGCGAGATACGTGTTGTAGGTATTGTGCGGGCCATCTGTGGGACCTCCGTACAGCAAATAATGTTCCCTGTCAGTAAACACCCAAGGCTTGCCCTGAAAGGTGTGACAAGGCCTTTAAAAGTTTAGTTAAGACTCTCAACCATACACGTCAACCAAGCAGGAAGTGGTACACCTCCATACTTGCATATGAAAATTTTAGAAATAAGTTCTGAACCTTGCGTGTGTGTGTGTGTGGCTCTGTGTGTGTGTTTGTATGTGTGAGTGTTGCTTAATCGTCATTCTGCATGTTGAGTTGTGTGGATTCACCAAATTAGCCAGGTCGGATATATAGCTCATGTCCACATGGGTACAAAATGATCTTCCATTTTTCTCAGTTGGTAAGGCATCGCACTTCACTTGATTAAAAGCGACATAATGCATCAGTTTGCCTATTGAAACATAGCAGTTTACGGAACTCGTATTCAAACAAAGAATGAACCTGCGTAGATCTTCATGAAAAGAATGATTCGTCGGTCAACACTTTGGAAAGCATCCATTTCATTGTGCTTTTCTGTTAACATTTCCAAATAACAGGCTTACTGTCAGGTGGATGTATACTGGCAGGCTCCATTACAAGGATTACATTTGCACCTGGTGCTAAACTCAGTGAATTTAAAAGCCAAACTGTATCTTTGTAGTACAATTAATGGCGGTTTTTTTCTGCTCATACGCAAACTGGAACCCCGAACTGGCTTATTCACAGCCAACTCCAAAGTGCAGGTAGAGAACACGATTTCCATGTGATCAGGTACAGGTTAAAGGTCAAATAGTAACACTCGTACATTGCCTGACGAAATCGTACCGAGATGACATACAAGTTGCGTGTCCATATCTGTATAGGCTACATGTATGTCTGGTTGTGATCGCTTGTCTTCACTAACTGCCCCCTCCTACCAGAGCCATGCACTGTCAATGACCTGGAGACTTTCAACACCAAAGCCAGATCCTGCGCTCTGCACTGGACAGGACTTGTGTAGTGACTCGAGAAGAAGAAGACTAACTTCCAAGATCAGCGCGATGTCCTCCGAGATCGACCCCTCGAGTCAAAGTCGCACCATCCTATGGTGTGTCCCCAGGTCGGCTTCCACTTCGTTGACCAAGTGCCTATCATCTATCGAGGAAAGCGAGATATGGCTTGAGCCCTACTGCTTCTGCCACATCGCCATGTTGGAATGTGGCCATCATTTCGGCGCCAAATTGCCTACAGATCGAGAGGGGAACGAAGAGATCTACCAGAAGGCCGCCGACAAGTTGACCGAAATCACGATGACGAGATTCAGTACTGACTACATATCGTGAGTTCTCCGAGACAAGACTCGTGGCACAATGATTCTCATTTGGTTCCATGGCATTGCTCTTGCGAAATAATTACTCCCATGAACTATCTTCACGCTAAGCCAAATATAAATTCCACTCACAAACATAACCCTAACCATAATTCTAATCCTAACTATCAAACTAACCCTAAAATCCTAACACAACCCTATATAACCCTAAGTCCTTGGAGAAAATATGGTTTGGTGCTATATCATTAACAATCATCTTGTGAGTGTGTCATAATCATAATGTAGGCCTATATACATATTGTTATGTCATTCATTTTAACCTTTTGTCATTCATATATTATAATTAAAAAAAATCATTGTTGCATGATTTTGAAAAGTCTCTCATTCATTTCTGTCCATTGCTGATTCATGAATTGGAAACGCGTTTACAAGATTAAAGCTTCTGAGTTCTTTTTCTCGTACACAGTTAAATTCATGTAAATTTCATTCTGATTTTGTGCAGGTTCAATGAACTGAGCCACTTAAATCTAATGTTTACCAATATAAGATTCGTAGCAAACAACAACAACAAACAGAAACAAACAAACAAACAAACAAACAAACAAGCAAGCAAAAACGAAGCAAAAAACAAGTTGCCAAGTTAATGATGCAAGATAATTATTTCGGCAGAAAATTCCTTAAAAGAGGAAATCCACCCCAAACATAGATAAACTTCAGAAGAAAGAGAAAAACAGAGACATCGTTGGCGAATATCCGCATGTAGGAATATATAGCGGCGTGCATACATTCATGGTCGTATCCAGTAGGACACGCCTCCACCCCCTCCTCCTTCTCCCTGGATCGAAGTCAAACGTAAACAGATTTTAATTCTTTCAGTTCCCTAGACCCAACCAAAGAATTTGTCGTTAACTCACGTTTGTTTGTTTGTTTGTTTTGTTCGTAAGTCACTATATACCATACATCAGTTATTTTCCAGCACGCGTACTTTGTACAAGTTGTGATGTATACGTTGTACCGCGTGTAGAGTGTTTCTAAATGCTTGACATTGATGATATAGCAATAATCTTCTACCCTTCCGTGTCTATCATATTCTATCTGATTTAATTGGAATTTCAGACGAAATATCCACTCCACTGAAAACAGATTTCAGATAATGATCACTGATGAGATACTTTGTTTAAAGGGTACTTTTATGACGACACTAAGATTGTTCTTGTTATGGTAATAAATATGTTGTTTGTGTTTATACAAAGTGTTTTGTTGTTTTTGAACACTATTCATGACTTTATTGTTATCACATATTTTCTATTTAAAAAATTGTTTTGAAATGATGTGGTTTTTTTTTTCAAAGCAAATAATTAGGGGGACTGACTGTGTTTTGTAATCTATTTTCCCCATTTGTCGCACATAATTTCAGAGTAAACATGGACAGTAACAGTAGACGACATGCTTGTCTCGCCATTCAGGGATGCGTGGCAGCAAATCTCCGCTTCAGTAATTACCGCAAAATTTGTACTTGTTTGAGGTTTGCTGCTTCCCATCATTGGTGTTTATTTAAAGGCAGTTGAGTCTGAAAAGGCACCTCAGCCAAATAGGACCGAAAAGGGGCGAAACGGTTACTTTGCCAGTGACGAAACACAATTACACAATCCAAACGTCTGAATGTACTCAGATGCACATAATCAGGTGGCGGTGGTGATGATGGGATTAAAAAAAGGCCTCCGTTCATAGTCCATGTGTGTGGTAGGTCCATGGTTTTACAAAGAGACAGAGAGATGGTGTTAAGAAGGAATGTTTAGCATTTCCTGAAACTCTATATATGCGGATAAATTTTTATGAAGTTTTGAGTTGACCTTGTATTCATCTCTGCAGGTACGCATCAGTCAAAAGATTCTTGGAACGTTCCACCAGTCAGCATGTCTTCGTAAAAGACATTGCTTACGGCTGTGACGACGGCATTCGGTTCCTACCTGAAGGCTTCAAACATACTTTCCTGATCCGCCATCCCTGGCGAGTTCTTCCGTCCTATCGTCGCGCCATATACAGAGTTAAAAGCTTGTCAGATGAGATTAATAAAGATATAGTGACTGAAGATAAGTTTGATCTCAAATATGACAATCGATATTGTCCCGATGGATATTTCTTTTGGGAGCTGTACAAGATCTGGAAGCACGTTTGCACCCACCTCGACAGCCAGCCGGTAGTGATCGATGGCGACGATCTTCTCCGAAATCCTGCCGAAATATTACCGAAGTACTGTCGGGCGGTCGGATTGCCGTACAAGGAATCGATGCTGCAGTGGGAAGGGTCCCTCCGACCGATGGAATCTTGGAAGGTGCCGTCTGCTCAGCATCTCATCAGCTACGAATCCTTCTACCAGAGAACCATAGACAGCACAAAGTTTATACCACCTGGTGCAATGCCAAGCCGAAGTGACCTGACCCCTGACGTCATCAGATGCGCCGACGAGGTCATGGAACTTTATAAAGAAATGAATGCGCATAAGATTAGACTTGACCAACCGAATAATACTATTATTGATGAATCCAAATTCATGTGATTCGTGGTTTGAAAGGACACCTATTCCAAGCCCCTCACTTCTCCACAATCTATATTATCAGGAGAGAAACCGGGTCATTAAACAGACTTTGGTGTTTTCGGTCAAGCATGTTTTATGCTTAATCTGTTAAACACTTACTATTGTACTTGATTTTCATATCTTCTTCCACGAAAACTCAGTCTAAAAAATGTTTCTTTCACTTTAAATATTCACGAGCACAAGACTGGTCACCGGTCGATTTTTACGATATTGCTGGGCGACCGACCGATGATTGATGGGTCATCTACCGGCGTCTCGCAGACGTACCGGCGGTGGCCTGCCGGTACCTGCCAGAAATTTCTCACGAGCTACCTGGGTATTATAACCATGTGACTGGGCCATCAACAACAACGCTTTTGCTTTCTATCTGACAGGGCAACGAAGTCTACGATGAATTTAATTCTACTTCCATGATCACGACAGCGAGGCTCACAAGCCAAGTACTTTAGTGAAGACAAGAATACATGAAAGCCTCTATGCAATTAAAAATACTTTCCTTCTTCCTTATTCTCCTCAAAATAGAGTTTGTTTCGTCATAAAGATTTCTTTGTAAAGTAAACATTTCCCTTTTCTTTCGTAATTTACGTATATTAATGTGTAGGTACCTACATTTTGGCCCGAATTCACGAAGGTGGTACAAATGAAACCATGGTTTAAACCATGGACAAAAACCATGGAGCGCCAAGTGTCGCATGGAATATTTCGTTACGAAATCAGTCATTTCGTCGATGAAATGATTATTTTGTAACCAAATGACAACATTTTGTAACTAAATGGACATTTCGTCCACGAAATGATAATTTCGGTCGCCGAGCTGGCTTGATTTTAGGGGTTGTTAATGACGATAACCTTAGGAAACATTTAACAAACCAACCTTTATGCTAAATTCATAGGAAACAGAATCTTCTCTCATGAATTAGAAACATTTACATCTTAAAGAAGGATCTAACTATTGTTTACTCAGTTCCCAGAGAAATTTTGGGCCTACCTCTGATGTCATTAAAGGCGTTCTTCTTTCGTATAAGTCAGTAAAAGTCGCTTTGTCGTTTTTATTCAAAGGTAAATTACATTTATGATTTATATAGGCATATTATGTGCAATTATGCATTTGCATAATAGTTGGAAGTATAAGGTGCCATGACTCTAAGAGTCATTCTTATTAATAATTACGAACGTTATTACATTCTTACATTGTATGCTCTCTTTTAAAAAAAAGAAAAATGGCTTGAATTTTATTGAATTTTTGGTATGTCCCTTACACCATGCGAATGATATATTCTTCTCCAAGATTTTGTAGGGTGTCTTTGTCATAGATACACAGAAATATCACTTGAGGTTGTGTGACGTTTTATTCATTTTATGCTACATCTTATTCTATCCTGCATTAAGAAATCATTCAGAAAAAAAAGCGTTTCGATCTATGATTGTAAAGAAACATCAACAGTGAATTTCCCTGCACAAATGAATATACCATAAATCAATATTTTAAATCTCCTATCAGTGTGGATGTTTTGTTTATCTGTTAAATATGGCATGGTTTGAAGTTGATAACTTAAGAGGACCATTATTTAAAGCAATTACTCGTTGGCGGCCAATAATGGAAACAAATTACAGTACATGGGCATCTTCACGTGACATAAAACATACAATGTTTCTGTTGTAACATTAAACATATGGGTACATTATACTAAAAACAAAGAAGAGAAATCATAAACTATAGTCATTTACACACCAAATTATGCGCTGAAAAAAAAGAAACAAGAAGAATAAACCACTGTCCTAAACACATAGACAATGCTTAAAAGATCTTCTAAACATTTCAAAACAAAAAAAAACATCTTTAGAATGAATACCATAACATCTTAGTTGCATAATTATGTGACCTTTGTAACAGACGGAGCCAGCAGAAAATGGAACATGGTGTCTGTTTTCACATCGCTGATGCAGTATAGGCAGTATAGTTGGTAAAAGAAATTTGACATGTAATAAATAATTGACGAGGAGGCCCATAATATTTGTCATAATACTTCATTGCTTTGGAAGCCATAAACATGGAGATAGCCATAAATGACTTGTGACTGCTTTTGTTACAAATATTGTTAGAGTAATATCTACCACTTACCTTTTTATATAGTATAATGTTGAAAAATTAAGAAGGGAATAAAACTCTCAACGAAATAAAAATGAAGTTAATCCAGCCGTTCCCAAACTGCACTCAAAGAATCTCAGTAATATAGATATAATCACTAGTTGGTTATCCAATGTCTTGAAGCAGTTGCAGCACTTTCATGTGACGAGTTTGTGTGTGCGTGTGTGTGTGTGTGTGTGAGAGAGTGTTTGTGTGGGCGAGGAGGGGATGGGGGTGGGGAATGGGACAGCGGCGTGTGTACATTCAAGTTCCTATCCAGTGGGACACGCCTCCACCCACCCACCCCCCTTTTTCTCCCCGGATCGCTGCCTGTCTTAAAGGCATAATTTACCATTTGCAAATGAAACGAAAACCCATCATTAGTGCTTTAAAACAGCTCTGTATGGGGAAAAAACAAATGCTGTAAAAATTTTAATCGGCAAAATCGATGTTAAATAGACCCTATTGTTAAATATACTAAACGTGAATAATCGTTATAATAAAAATGTTTCCAGACTAAACCGTCAATAAAACAGTACGGTTTATTGAGAAAAATATAGATATATTCACATACTGTAGGCTTTATCGCGAAAATTTTATATGATGGGACGTTTTGTAGTACAACAGACCTACACATATGCATTAAAATCAATGTCATACCTTGAAAAAAAAATTAAATCACTGTTCCCAAAGGTAAACAGGACCTTTAAAGTGATTCTTGTAGGTCGACGTACAATGAATACATATATATGGCCATGTTATATCAAAAGATAAAATCAATCATAAACTAAAAAGTCGAACGCAAGTTAGTTATCAACCGATGAGAATTGAGTATTCAGAGAGTTACATAATTGATTTTCTGACTAAAGAACGTTTGATCGCAACTTTTACTCAACAAAGCGCAATTAGGCTAGTTCTGGGCTGTTCTGCTCACATTCGTAACTAAATTTCAAGGAAATGAAGTGGAATATGTTTGGAATTATATATTTTTTTCGTTTTTAGAATAATATAGTTGTCCAATACAACGCACAATATCGGTGAGCGAAGATCCCAAAGACAAAGTGGTTAGTTACTTATCATGAGCAGTATCAGTTGTACATTCCAGCACATTGGCAAAACACTGTCTGTTTCCGGGAGACTAGTATACTGCGGCATTGTACACAAACATTTCATACTCTGGCCTCCTTCAAAACTTTATCGAGGGAAGCTGATATTGCAACATATCAAGTAACACGTGCCTAGGCCTATGTAAGCGTGCTGTGGGGAATGGAGTTGTATCGGGTCAGCAAAATGGCGAACTTAGCACTTACAACTGTAGTGGCGATTGCAGTGTTAGATTTACTGGGCACATCATGCTTAGCGGATTCGGCAGCCGACCACCCTGTAGTCTCAACGTCCCGGGCGACGTTCACTGGAAAAAGAATCGTTGTCGATCCGTATCAGCTCGTCGGCTATCGGGGAGGTGTCGAGGCTTACACCCGTATCCCCTACGCCGAACCACCCGTAGGGGATCTCCGATACAGGCGACCCGTGCCCAAAGTTATCACGGGAGATTTCGATGCGACAAGAGCTTCCGTGGCTTGCCCGCAAATGAGAACTCCTGCCATTGACCTTGGTCTTGAAACAGCCGAAGATTGTCTGTATCTTGATGTATTTGTGCCAGAACCACGGGTAAACCACCGTATATCTGTGATCCCCTTTCTTTTTTATTAACTCCGCCGACAGAGAATTATTTTGCGTCTGTCATTATCATCATTATTTATTATTATTATTATTATTACTATTATTTATAGTGCGCTTTTCCCACAAGGCCCAAAGCGCTTACAATCAATTCAAAACATGTACGACAGTATGTATAATTGGATAAATGTTATATATACAGCTACGAACTAGTTGCTACTGAAAAGATGTGTTTTCAAGGTGTGTTATCATAACTATTACACACTGTTAATTGATTATATATGCCTACTAAATTGTTACTTCACTGATATCATTGCTAAATTATCATCATGTTCATGAATATTATCATCCTGCCTGTTATAGAAATTATAGAAGACGGATATCTTCCTCTAGTCGCTTCTAGTCTTGTGTATATAGTGTGAGTGTGATATATTATGTTCGTATGTGTGCAGGCGGGGACTGGGTAATTTATTATGTATTCTTTGTAATTTTTTGGCTGATTCAAGACGCAGAACCTGTGTTTCACTATTTAGTTCGCCTGTAGGTTGATGAGTATTTTTTTTTTTAACGATGAATCATACATACATAATCATCATTGCGTTTATGTGTATGTGTGTGTGCGTATGTGTGTGCATACTTGTGTATGAGCGTGATGGAAGATAAGAGGTTCATGAAGACCGCGAACCCATTGTGGGCACAATATTAGGCCTCCACTGCCTTCTGTTGAACTTTGGACAGAGACTTTGATCAGAATACAAAAAGAAAAATAAGCTATATAAATATAGACAACCATAATCTATAAGCGCATGAGTTTAGTTATTGCAAAGTTCACATTTCCCTTTGAAAAATGCCGCCTGCCATTGACTATAGGACCACTTGCATTTTCTGCTCAATCTGGCCCTACATTTTTGGAGTTCTCTAGATAACAGTATAAAAGAAGTTTTAAGTTTAAATATAGTTTCATATTCATATTGAAGAAGTTTTTCATAAATTCTTATCGAGCAGAATGAATTATTTTTTGTACGCTCTTATTTCAAGTTCTTTTCTTCTCCTCATCAAAATCTTTTATCGTTTTTAAATACACAATTTCCTCCATATTATATGCCTTGGTGAGCCCTCGCATTTTGTACTTCGCGTGTGTCGGTATTGACCTTTCAACTCCTCTTCCTTCGCCCCCTAGCCCGGTCTTCCTTGTCCTCCTCATACTCATTTCCTGTTACCCTTTCACTCTAATTCCTCCCTTTTTTCCCGTATTTTTTTTTTTAAAATACAAGAGAGCTGCCTCATTTTGGGTTTTTTCGCCTGCTTTTTATTTGTGTGTGTACGTGTTTCTTCTCTCTCTCTCTTTAAGGAAACTTGCCTTATTTTTATTAGTACAGTTCAGTAATCATAGCTCTTGTCCACAAGGAGAGTGTTGATTACATGTGCAAGCTTTGTTTTTCAACTGTCCTCTCCATTTCCAACAACTTGAATTTCAACTTATGATCAGAAAGGCCACAGTATTCATTGTCAGTTCACAGTATTTTTCTTTGTTACAACATTGTGCAGATTTTGTTGTTACGGTATATGTATATTCGAATATTTTGTGTTGTACTGGGAATTGAATAGCAAAATGAAATGAATGATCTCCCCTGCATCGAATATCGTACGCACTCACACAAAGTTAAATCCTATCTCAGCACGTCAAAATACAGTTTGAACTGCATGATTTCTTTCTGAGTTTCATAAAAATTCTACCAAGTATACTGAACCAACTTTTTTTTATTCTGATAACTTTCTCTCACAATCAATTGCCTCTTTTTTGAGGAAAACGTATAAAAATATGCTGTTAATATATGCAGTTTTTGTGTATTTGATTTGAAATTTGGTACATGATATCATTATAGTCGGTTGGGGGCACCGTACGTGTAAATACAACTGTAAATATATTTGTATCTCTTCATATTCTAAATCAATTGATTTTATTTCCAGTTGCAATTACTTATGTGAAATCAGTCTTTGATGGAATATTGTATTTTGAAAGAAAAATGTATTTGGTAGTTATAGTATATGTAAGAAGGCTCACTTTTGTATCTGTTTAATGTGAATAATTATTGTATTGTATCGTATGATTGTTTCGTTCGTACATGCGTACATCAAGGCCACGCAATTCAGCCTCTGGGCTGCTGTGTATTTTCTTTTTGATGAAATAAACCGATATCTATCTATCTATCTATCTATCTATCTATCTATCTATCTATCTATCTCTTCTTTGGTTGGGCAGCCGACGTCGGCCGCGGTGATGGTATGGATCCACGGAGGAGGTTTTCTGTTCGGGGCGGGCTCAATACCGAAAATATTGCCCATTCCCCTGGCTGCCATGAATGACGTCATCGTTGTGACCTTTAATTATCGACTGGGGTTCATGGGTTTCCTGTCAACCGGTGGGCGGACAACAAATAACAAAAGACAACAATAACAACAATTTAAGCTTTAAAGGGATGATATAGTTTTGGTTGAGATGGGGATTCAGACTTTAACTTTTTGCGACATAGAAACCATTTATGAAATATTAAAGAGCATGCAATTCTAAGAGGAATTCAATGTTTCTTTTTTCAAATGAAAATCTGTTTTGATATGGCCGAGACATCCATAAGCAAAGTGAAACAAAGAGGTCCAAATAAAATGTGGGTACCACCTTTACTTAGGACCTCTTTGTTTCGGGGGATATATCAGCTATTTTTAAACCAATTTTCATCAAATAAACTTTGTATTCCTCTGAAAATTGTATGCTTTTACATATTTATTTCGTAAGAGGAATTTTCATTATCTCACAAAAAAGTTGGAAACCTGAAGCCCAATCTCAGCCAAATATATATTATCTCTTTAATGAAACTGTGAAGCATTAATACAACTGCAAACTGGAGTACAATTTGATAAAGAGTGTAATGTCGCGGAGCCGAATGCACGAAAACTTACATGACTGTGTTTAGATGTGGTCCACACAATACTATTATGCAATGATGAATATTAAAAGCTACTAGAGCAAGAAATGATGTGTTTATTTAGCAAGAAGAGCCCTGCAGTATCAGTTAGAAGAGCCTATGCTATGATTATTTTGTTGCTTTAGTGACTTGAAGTTAGATTTAATGATTTGAAATTGATATTGATGTTTTGCTCTTTTTTCAAATTGTCTTGCCTTGTTGCTAGGCGACGAGGAGATGCCGGCAAATCTCGGGTTACTCGACCAGCGACAAGTTCTCTTGTGGGTTCAGGAGAATATCGAGGGTGAGCAAACCGCCGGTTTCTTCTTTGGAGCAAAATATCAAATGGCGATTGTAATGATGATACTAATGGTTCCATGAAATTTGCTCCTGTGACAATATTGTTCCCATGACTACGCGCTAAGCCAAACATACATTCTACCCGCAAACATAACACTAACCCAAATCCTAATCTTCACATCAAAATCAAGCCTAATACCGTATCACAACCCTAACCCTATAACCCCGAGTTCTTGGAGAAACTAAGACCGGAGCCATTGTCGCAGGAGTAATGTCGTGTCACCGATACGGATACATCTCAGCAATAATTCTATATGATAAACCAAGTAAATATGGCTATCGCTTCATAGCGGTCGATGCCTTTTAATGTTTCCACAACAGATATATGGCGCTATACAAATGCTGTGGATCATCATCATCATCATCATCGATGCACTGACATTCTATCTGCTGACGACTTTATTCGTCAAGGTGTTCACGAACGAAGAAATTGAGCACTTTAATGGCAGGAGAAACAGATCTTGTTTTGTTTTGAATATTGCTGTTGTTGCTTAAACTATTGTCTTGCAGCGCATAATTGTCATCACCAGCTACCCATTCAAGAAAATCTGGGCTTGGTTTACTTACATCTTTTCATTCTTCATGTTTACTACCGTAGAAGGCATAATATTCCTAAGAAAGAAATTTATTAATACTACAAATCACCCAAGACGAAACTCCCAATCGCATGGACGACAACATGGCCTAGAATCGTAAAGCCTCAGTACAAACTTTGAAACAAGGTTCCCCTTCTTTTTTTTTTCTTTCTTGTTATGTAGCGCCTATACTCTCAGTCGTATGCTCGATCTGTAAAATTACATTTATTGTGAATACCAAGTGAAAAAGAATGAACCAGCACGGGATTTGAACACGCGTCACCTACTGCGTCGTGTATTAGGCCCATCACTAACAGCAAAAAACAAAAAACAAAAACAAAAACAGAAAGGGAACTTCCAGAACTACACCGTCCCTGCACAACGATTCCCTTCATTTTTATAACTCGCCTAGATTCTGCAGGTCAGTGACTTCTGAATAAGACCAACAGAGAATGAACGAGAGGTGAGGTACGGTACTTGGGTATTATTTTGCTCAAACTTTATCGTGCCACTGCTATGACCTGCATGGCTTCAGCTCAGTGTATTGCCGATTGGCCGATTGGGTTATACGCATAATTATGCAGTGACGCGGGTTCAAATCTCAGGATATAGTTCCTCCTTTTTCAGTTGGTGTTCATAATAATTCTGAACGAGCTTGCGACCTCATTCACAAACAGTAAAAGCGAAAATACAAACAAAACAAAACAAAACAAAACAAAAACGAAAACCCAAATAAACAACCAACTAACCAAAACAAACAAACAAACAAACAAACAAACAAACAAACAAACAAACAAACACAAAAAGAAAAAAATCCTCTCTTACTACACTTTAGCCGCAAAACATAATTATTCCCTTCAAGTATTGTTCCATTTTCAGCTTTTGGTGGAGATCCGAGTAGGGTAACAATCTTTGGGGAGAGCGCTGGATCCATCTCCGTCAACTACCACCTGATATCTCCCATGAGCGCTGGTCTGTTTTCTGGAGCAATAATGCAGGTTGGTGGTTTTAGGGTCCTCACGCAGTGGTCCATGTTCGCTGGTATACACTCTAAAACATGAAGCGGTAAATCAACATTTTACGTGTTGTCACTTCAACAACCTGTTTGTGAAGTGTTTGATTTAACACTCCAAATATTGGATTGCCAATTTCTGAAATGGTAGTTCGACATTTTGAGTGTTAAATGTAACAGTTTGCGTGTTAAATTTAACCTCAAACAAAAGGCTAGAGGAGTGAAAACATTAAAAATGTGAATTTACCATTTCATTTTTAGTGCGTATTTAGGCAACTTTATATACCATTAATGTTCAAGTGGCATGTCTCCTATAGCGTCTAGCTTTTCTTTTAAGGCTCAAATGAGCTCCTGCGATTACTCATGGTCCCGCGTCCGTTGTGTGTTATTCGTCGTCCGTCATGCGGTGTGCGTAACTTTTTTACATTTTCATCTTCTTCTTGAAAACTCCATGTGGCGGATTTTCACGAAACTTGGCAAGGTAGCATCTCTAAGGGAATACAATCTCAATCAAGTTTTGTTCGAATGGGCACCATCATGACCCCCCCCCCCCTCCGCCGCCATCAAGGAATCTTTGAATATCTTCTTCTCCAGAACCAGAACTGATCGAGCTTAATCGATAGGCCTATACTGAGTAAGCATATTCATTACTGTACTTCAAGTTTGTTCATGGTTTATCCAGGAGTTCCCCCATAGGGTCCGGCGGGGGCGGGGCGGGGGGGGGGGGGGGGTGGGTCTAAATTGGGGCCTATACTGTACATTTTCTTCGTCTTTCAAACACAAAGTCAAATTGTCACCAAACTTGGCAGGTACACCCAGAGCTACCAAGTCTCACGCATTCTGCGTGAGACTCAAGCATTTAGGGGCCATCTTACGATCTCACGCATGACACCCATTTTTCTCATGCATCGGACGAAGTCTGCAACTTGGGCCTATAATAATGAGCATAGCTCAAAAGATTAAAGTGATAGTTGCAATTGAAGGTATATTTCCCTTTTGTCTTTCAAAATAAGTAAAAAATAGTCACTTAAGTATATGCACCTGATCGCACCATCAAGAGCTAAACATTGAAAAAGCTCCCTACCATGGGAGGCCACATCGCAGGGGGAAAAAACCCCTCCCACATCCTCGCTCGCGCGCACATTCGCATGCCGAGATGCCGAGTCATGAAAGTCTCACTCATAATTTTTTTTTGAACTTGGCATCCCTGTACACCACGTATTATCATGAGGGTGATTATTTGCACAATGGGTACCATTCTCTATTATACGGTGGGGGTCCATTGGAGCACAATGCCCAGAGCTTGGGGGGGGGGGGGGGGGGGGGGACAGACAAAACTCCAAAATCAAGGAATCTTAACAAATCTTATTCGTGATAGGCTGTAAGATTTAGTTTGATGTGAGAATTAGGATGAGGTGTATATAGGGTTGTTTGTGGTTAGAATTCATTTAGCGTGCAGATATTTCATGGGAACAATAATTGTGGCGGGAGCACATGTCATGGAACTAGAAAATATATTTGTACAAATGGGCACAATTCTTCACTTGGGGCCCCTAGGGGCACTAGAATGCCCGTTGGGAGGAACAAAGCCCCACATTTAGGCATCTTCACAAATCATCTTTCTTAGAACCAGAAGTTATAAGTCACAATTATTGTTATGAGTAAGCAGATTGGAGACTGTTTGTAACAGTTCCAGGGATGGGCCGGGCCCTGTGCCGGAGGGAGGGGAGAACCACCACATACTTTTCTTTTCCTTGAAAACACATAAAATTTGGTGCCAAACTTGGCAGAAAAACTCTAAGCAAATTCATTAGTGGTGTTTTTTCAAGGTTATTTATGGTTATTATCCAGCTATTGGGCGGGAGTCCGATAGTGGTTACTTGTTACATTTTGATCATTTTTTTTAACTTCATAATAAAGTCAAATTTTCTAAATACAGTGTATGCCTACCTGACAGGTTTTTTTTTCTGTTTTTACCAGTGTACTAGAATATGCAAATATATACACCATGCTCCATGGAAACCCTCAAACCTGCCTCCCTCCCAGGTTTCCAATGTTCGTCAGGTAAGAGTCTGCAAGAATGCATTGAAGGTGAACTTGCGAAACTCAGCCGAGCGCGAGACCCGCGGGTCTCTTGTTTCACATTGTTTCGTCTACCAAGAGTATTGTGTTAGCTAATCTAATCACAATTGAACATTTTCTTACTGTACATGTATGGCTGGCGCATTACACGCAGGAGGGTCGACTGCTCGAGTTGAATTGCTTCATTATCAGAATATACTCCCCAGCCTGAAGATTTTCAAGTTGTGTGCATGCAGGCGGAAGAATTGTGATGCCAGCTTCAGTTCTTATTTTCTTTTTCCATCATTTGGGGTCATATGAGCAAGATGAGGATCACCTATACATTGAAAAGGGGTGAATGTCTGAATCCCATGCTAGGTTATTTCAGATGACATAATTACAGGGATGCCAAGTTCAAAAAAAATTTATGAGTGAGACTTTCATGACTCAGCATCTCGGCATGCGAATGTGCGCGCGAGCGAGGATGTGGGAGGGGTTTTTTCCCCTGTGGCCTCCCACGGTAGGGAGCTTTTTCAATGTTTAGCTCTTAATGGTGCGATCAGGTGCATATACTTAAGTGACTATTTTTTACTTATTTTGAAAGACAAAAGGGAAATATACCTTCAATTGCAACTATCACTTTAATCTTTTGAGCTATGCTCATTATTATAGGCCCAAGTTGCAGACTTCGTCCGATGCGTGAGAAAAATGGGTGTCATGCGTGAGATCGTGAGATGGCCCCTAAATGCTTGAGTCTCACGCAGAATGCGTGAGACTTGGTAGCTCTGTAATTATAATAGGGTGCAGGTGTGACAGCGTTAATTTCATCGTCCCGCCCATCCTTCCTCCCCCCCCCCCCCAAAAAAAAAAAATAGAGCAATGGTATTCATGCGTTTATTTGGGAGGGTCTGAAAAGATATTCAAGTGTAAGCTTTATGGGGTTTTTTTCATATTAAAATTTCAGTTTTTATAAATACTAGTAAAGGTATAAGCTCGTAATCTTTAACAGAATATTTTGTTGTGATCATTATTGAAATTTACTGTGGTTTCGTAGAGCGGAACAACAGGCGGATGGACTCGATACTTTGTGGAAGACAGTCGGCAGTTGGCATTTGAGTTTGGGAAAGTCATGAATTGTAGCGCCACTACTTCCCATGAGCTTGTCGGATGTTTGCGACAGAAATCTGCAGACGAAAGCATCAATTTCTTTGTCGAGGTAAGACTGAGCTAAATGATTTTTATTTTCTTCTCCTTCCATAAGTATAAAATAGACATATTTTGTAGAAAAGATGTAAAACTGCTTATATTATGAATTATTGTTAATCGTTTTATGATTATGATCAGAAATTGATGCGACTCACAATAACATGCAACCCTTCATCACTGACTGAACGTTGAAAAGGTCTCTACTGAAACGCGTTACCTAATTTATATTTATCTTGTTTACTCCAATTCTTGATTGAATGATTATAGCGGAAAAAGTTATCGTTTAAACTCAATGAAATTCAGGGCATTTCATTTTCAAATTACATTGTTTGAAACATATTGGCATGCTTAGAAAGCTTTACTTCTTGAAATAATCAAGAACTTGTTTGTTTGTTTCATTTCCATCTGAGAAGATGGCTGGATAGTCCATATTCAGCTGCAATAGCTTGTCTTCCATGGGGTCCAGTTGGATATGACTAAGGCGAGACAACTTCACCGGATTAAATACCCTGCTCTTTGTTTATTGCTGATTTCCCCGAGTGCTTCTTTCCTTACTGAATACTAATTTGTGGCAATGTTCAGCTGTTTGAATAAGATTCATTCGAGAGCGCAACACAGGGTAACACATTATGTATAGTGATTTTGTTGTTGTTGTTGTTGTTGTTGACATATTACAAATGGGAGATTGAAGCTTATATCTGCGTAATAGAAATCATTGAATGTATATAGGTAGACAGCGTTTAACCTTTCAAATTTAGACTTTAAGAGCATTATATTGTTCGGAATGTTGCACAAAAACGACCACTGAAAACCTACACGAAAGGAATATTTTGACTATCATTCAACAATGTATGCAAAGAGCTATAGCTTCTCCTTAAAATCACCGAGGTAGTCATCCAATAACTGTGAATTATGAAATACCAATTTGTACTATGTAAGTAGATGTTATGGATCATGCAAACAGCAAGAATACAGGGATAACAGGCAATATGCATCGCCGGGAGATACTGTTCCTATGATCAGAGTTTCGTTCCAGTTTTTCTCGTCCGAAACTTTGTTGAAGACACAAATTTCCTTACTGTCCCCGTATGCAAGGTGGTATGATAGTCGTCTAAACTACAACCTCTATATAGTACAACGGGATATCAGATCTGATGGAAACGTCAAAGTTCGCATGTTTCCATAGAGAAGCCAGAAAAAAGGCACTTTAAGATCATTGAAGAATTAGAAATATCCTTTGAAATCAACGAATTATAAATTCATAACTTCCAGAACCCTGAAGCGATGGCGGGCTTATTGGCCCGCCCGGCGATCGACGGCCAGTTCATTCCTCGTGACCCCGTGGAAATGGCTGCCGACGGCGAGTTCAACCACGTACCCGTCCTCGTCGGTTGTCTGGAGGAAGAAGGAAACGTAGCCCTCCATCCACTCGCTGTGGGGGGAGCCAGCAGCGAAAAGATGGTGTGGGACCAGGCAACAATGCGATCTTCTATCAACGCGTATCTGTCGCTGGTCAAAGACGGATCGGACGATTTGGTCCTAGACATGGCGTCATTTGCTTATACGTCGCCGGAAAAAGTATATACATGTATTAAAGTATTTATTATCACATATTTTTGTAATATCTATTAGAAGTATTTATCATCATATATTTTTGTAATAACATATATTATTGCGAATTATCTATTGTATTATACTGCAAAATTATTGAAGAATCAAGCTTAAAAGCTTTTTCTTTGCATGTGCCCCCAGTAATCTTTGAAATAACAAAAAATACAATAAAAATCAAGTTATACCAAATTTTATCGATAACGGGACCTTCCTTTTCTTCGGTGTAAAATGAAGAGAAAGAAGTTCATTCGAGCTACATAGCATGCACTTCAACTCTGAAAATTCGACTGCGATATAAAAGAGTTCAAGTAACACGTCATGAGGTATAGGTCAAAGCAAAAATTCAACATAAATAAATTCTCTTTTTTCGCATTACAGTAAAGGCACATTTGACTTTCCTCTTTCAAGAGCAGCCAGGGGGAGTAGTATTATCCTTAACACACGTCATTGACAAGTCGAGGAAAAGTGCATCTAAAAAAAAATAAATGTTGTGAAATTCTCTTTATATTTTCCTTATATTATCGTTCTACGCTTGTGATATCATACACTCTAGTAGTCTTCTCATCCAGCAGTGGCTGCGCAGATACTTTAAAAAATTCATAATTTCAGAACGGATTCAGAACGGATTGTCCGATTTCCCCCAAAGTTCACTGATGTGTTCTACTGATATTGCTGCATTCAGTCAATCCACATGGGCATAAAATGTGATTATGAAGGTGGACTTGCCCTGTAAACAATGCTACTCTTTGGACATTGTGGCAGCTCGACGACCCCGAGGCGGATTTCGCCGATGACGGCGCCCTGTTCATCGGCGACAACGTGTTCCTGTGTCCGACATTCAAGACAGCCGAACTCCTGTCGGTGGGCGGTAGCACCGTGTACCATTACCTGATGACTCATAGACCATCGGCCTCGATGTGGGGTGAAAACTCCACGTGGATGGGTGCAGCTCATGCCGAGGACGTCCCTTACGTATTCGGTTCACCGTTCATGGTCGCGGCCGACGACGAAGAAGGCTCTTTCATGACGGGAAGTTTCAATAATGATGAAGTCGTCATTTCGAGAACGATCATGGAGTACTGGTCTAACTTCTCCAAAACAGGGTAGGATATTATGCTATGACAACTAAAAGCATCTTACCATTGTGCAACCCATTTCGTTTACACACACACACACACACACACACACACACACATACACACATATACACACACTTCTTAATTATATTTTTATTCGAATTTCGTTTAATGCCACCGTCTTTTTCGCAATGAAACGAATACAAACAACAATTTCGTCCAAATTCGTACAAACAGACAGACTATACAAAAGTCTACAAAATGTATTCAACAGTGTACAACAATACAAAATTATAATTGTGGTAAAATACGAACTTCACCTTGAACATTCAATCTCGAGGACAAGTTAACTTCGACTGAGGTTAAGCTTTTTGGAGCGCCAAGTGTCGATTTCGGGAACGATGGCAACTTCGTCAACGAAATGACTGATTTCGTAACGAAATCGACCGTGCGACACTTATCGAGCTTGTCCTCGACTTTCAGGATCACCGTCTGAACGTAACTATAATCAAGAGTTACTCGAGCATAGTAAATCGATCATAATGAGGTAAGGCATGTACGGAATATGATATGATAAGGCATACATGATTAAAGAGAAAAATCGCCAAAGTGGTTCTCCCATGTTTTCCCATCTTTATAAACGTAAATATTATGCATCTTACCCACTTTTGATGAGAAATTGTTTCCTCTATATTATGTTCCATTTTTAAAAACAATCTTTCTCTGCTTGGTCAGTTATTCTCAGACATGTATTTTAAAATAATGTTTTTCAACAAAATTATTGAACTATTTACACATCTCAACAACTCAAACAGCAACTCAGTAACAAATTTCCATATCTGTTTAAATCTATAACAGCAAATATAAACGTAGCCTGTCTACATTATGTTTCTGGTTCCAACTGTCTGTAGGAACACACACGCACGCACACGTAAAAGATATGTGATCGTTAGACCGCTCGAACCGCTTGTTTTATTATGTAGATTTTCGACAGTATAAAGATGTTAGCGTTTACGTGCAGCCTTTTGTCATTTTGGTGTGTCTCTTTTTCACATGATCTCTCCTTGACGCACTTGCAGAAATCCGAATCTTGCATCAACAGCAGACACTGTGGTTGCCGACACCTTATTTCCGGAATGGCCAAGGTTTACGAAGTCTGAGCCACACTACAAGGAGTTATCTCTTCCCTTTGAAAATAGGTGGGGTAACCCAGCCCCACGGCGATGCCATTTTCAGCTCAATGTTCTGCCTAAGCTCCAAGCTAATGCAGGTAAATTGTCAGATAGTTTTTATAAATTGTATCCATGTTTGCTGACTCCTATAATAGTGGAGCGGCATAGCCGAACAATTGTGCATTTTGTGATAAAAGCACCAAATTTCGTACACATGTTGACAATAACGTTTAGATTAAATTCAGATATTGGGCCATCGAAAATAGCGCCCTCAACGTCCATGGCAGCCATTTTTCAAAATGGCTGCCATAAATGCCATGTTTTCGTAAAATTTGCTAATTTTAGGAGAGAAAAGTCAATAAGATTTTGGTTACAAATGGGAAATTACATTCAAAATAAATCTAGATATCTGGCCATCGGAAATAGTGCCCTCAACGGCCATGGCAGCCATTTTTCAAAATGGCCGCCATAAATGTCATTTTTTTCAAAATATTTGCTAACTTCAGAAGGAAAAGCCAGTAAGGTTTTGCAAACAAGTGGGAAATTACATTCAAAATGCATTTAAATATTTGGCCATTGTTAATTGCGCCCTCAACGTCCATCTGTCTAATAACAGAATAATGTGCCAGTTCTTCGATGATTTTGAAAATTTCAGATGGGAAAAGTTAATAAGATTTTGCCCATAAATGTTGATTACATTCAAAATGAATCTAGATATTTGGCCATTGGAAATTGCGCCCTCAATGGCCATGGTAGCCATTTTTTTCAAAATGGCCGCCATAAATGCCATTTTTTCGTTAAAAAATGCAGATTTCAGAATGGAAAGCCATTTTTTTCTTTTTTGCAAACAAGCGGGAAATTACATCTAAAATAAATCCAGGTATTGGGCAATTGAAAATTGCGCTCTCAATGGCTATGGCAGCCAATTTTTTTTTTTTTAATGGGCACCATAAGTGTCACTTTTTCATTTAAAAAAAAATGCTAATTTCAAAGATAAAAGTCAATGAAATTTTGGTTATAAATGGGAAATGATAATTGAAACAAATCTCCATATTGGGCCATCGGAAACTGCACCCTCAACGGTCATGACAGCCATTTTTCAAAATGGCCGCAATAAATGCTATATTTTCGAAAAGATTTACTGAAATCAGAAGGGAAAGCCAACGAGATTTTACAAACAGGTGGGAAATTACATTGAAAAGTAAACTTATTGGGCCATTGCAAATTGCCCCCTCAATGGCCATTCCAGCCATTTTTCAAAATGGCCACCTTGAATGTCTTTTTTTCGTAAAGTGTTGCAGACGTCAATCAGAATTTCCACAAAGGTGAAAAATTACATTTAAACTGAATTTGATATTAGGCCATCCAAAAGTGCACCCTCAACAGCCGTAGCAGCCAAGTTTCAAAACAGCTGCCATGGATGCCCCCCCCCCCCCACGTTTTGCTCTTTTTTTTTTTTTGCAAAAATTTGCTGATGTCAGAAGGAAAAGTCAATAAGACTTTGCAAACAAGTTGAAAATTATGCTCAAAAATAAATTTAAGTACAAGGTCTTCTTAGAAGGCGCCCTCAAGGGCCATGCTGACCGCCATGGATGTCTGCTTCTTTTTTTTTCTTTTTCTTTTTGATAGAAAAGAGAAGAGTGTATTGTAGCCATTTTGACAAATAGCTGAAATAGCAAATGAAAACACAGCATATGATGACTAAATGTCTAAACTTCTTTGTTTCTAATTGTCAACTTGCGCAAAAAAAAAAATGTTTATTGTCTTCTTCCGGCATTAGGACATCTTCATTAAAAAAAATGGCATCTATGACAGCCATTTTGGAAAATGGCTGCAATTGCCGTTATTAGCAATTTTTTCTTCTTGAAAATTTGTGAAGGAACAATTTCTAGAGTTCATGCAATCTAAATATATTGTTTGATTTTAAACATGGTTTTTCAATTTATGTACACATTTGCTAACTTTTCTTTCAGAAATTACCATTTTTTAAAACAAAACGATTATGACAATGGCAGCCATTTTGGAATATGGCGGCCATGGCCGTTGAGAGCAGTATTACAGTTATCTAATACAAACATTTATTTCAAACATAATTTTCAAATTGTGTGCAAAATCTTACTGACTTTTCCTTTGGTGAAATCAGGAAATAAAAAATAATGGAATCCATGGTGGCCATTTTGAAAAATGGCTGCAATGGCCATTGAGGGCGCTATCTACAATAATGTAATACATAGGCGCAAGATATATTTCGAGCGGAATTTTTGAATTGAGTGCAAGATCTTATTGACTTTTCCTTCTGGAATTAGTAAATTCAGAGGAAAAGGTGGTATTTATGGCGGTCAATTTTAAACATGGCCGCCATTGGCGTTGAGGGCGCAATTTGCAATGGCCCAACATCTAAATTTATTTTGAATTTTATTTCCCACTCGTTTGCAAAATCATGTTGATTTTCCCTTCTGAAATTAATTTTTATAAAAAATTGAATTTATGGCAACCATTTTGGAAAAAAAATGGCTGCCATGACCGTTAGGGGGCGCAATTTGCGATGGTCCAATATCTAAATTTATTTTGAATGTTATTTCCCACTCGTTTGCGAAATCTTACTGATTTCCCTCCTGAAATTTGTAACATTTTACGAAAACTGGCATTTATGGCGGCCATTTTGAAAAATCCCTGCCATGGCCGTTGAGGGCGCAATTTGTGATGGCCCAATATCTAAATTCATTTTAAATGCTATATTCCAGTCGTTTGCAAAATCTTATTGATTTTCCCTATTGAAATTTGTAAATTTTTATGAAAAATGGCATTTATGGCGGCCATTTTGAAAAAAAAATGGCTGCTATGGCCGTTGAGGGCGCTATTTACGATGGCCCAATATCTGAATTTATCTTTAATGTTATTTCCCACTCGTTCGCAAAATCTTCCTGATCTTCCCTTCTGAAATTTTTAATTTTTTGCGAAAAATGGCATTTATGGCGACCATTTTGAAAAATGGCTGCCATGGCCGTTGAGGGCGCAATTTGCGGTGGCCCAATATCTGAATTTATTTTGAATGCTATTTCCCACTCGTTTGCAAAATCTTATTGATTTTCCCTTCTTAAATTTGTAAATTTTTATGAAAAATGGCATTTTATGGCGGCCATTTTGAAAAATGGCTGCCATGGCCGCTGAGGGCGCTATTTACGATGGCCCAATATCTGAATTTATTTCAAATGTCATTGTCAACATGTGTGCGAAATTTGGTGCTTTTATCATAAAATGCAAAATTCCTCTAATTTTTCAAGCTATGCCGCTTCACTATAAGTCAATTTGACTCCTCTGCTGATGCTGATTATGTTACACTAACATAGTTTGGTTAGTAATGATGTAAAAACTCATAACACGCTCTTGTCGGTGCGGATATAGAGAGGCAACACTAATAACGTGGTTCTTTTTTTTTTCTTCAAAAAAAAAAATCAATGGTAGAGCAAATGTACAGTGGATCACCGTTAACGAAGTCCTCGGGACCGAGAGTTTTCTTTTGTTATAGTACATGTACATGTATTGAAACTTCCTAATACGACCCCATCCAGAGTCATGAATTGGGTCAGGGTGACCCCATTCCCGGTCTTCATGACCAAATGCCAAGTCATTTTTGACCCGGAATGGTGTGTGACCCCAACGGACCCAGTTCCAGGTCAGTTCTGACCCGGATTTTTTTAGAGTGTATACAACCAAACAAAATATTTCATAAGCAATAAACAAACATTTTGCGGTCTGAATTTTTCGTTCGTTGTAACCGGAATTTTGTTATGACCGTGTTCGTTTTAACGGGAATGCACTGTATAGAAGAACTTAAGTTCCTCTTCTTTTCTTTGCGCTCTAAATTCTTTCCAGTTGAAATGAAACGACTGAAATCTCTCTTGGAAGCCAGAGTCAGCGAAGACAGCGGCAAGAGTTGTGACGATTCGGGGTCCTGTCGGGAGGAGTGACTCATGCCAAGCACCATGTACGAGTAATACGACAACACAATCAAGCTGATCTCTACAATATCGATCTATTCAGTGTAATACATGTACAAATCATTTCTCAGTTCAAACTTAAAGGTGTTAACGTTGTTTAACAGAAGCGCTTTTCGCCGTCTGTACATACAGCGGATAACCAGAAAGTTGTTAGGTGACGTATGAAAAACATATATAAACTGAAACCAAAATTTCATATTATGATTATGAATATAAGCTTGGATGATATTGTTTGTTTTTATTTACATTTGTTACCTTGGTATAGACATCTACAAGCAGTACATTCATGACGAAGAAAATATACCAGGGCCCTGTTTTATGAAGTTATAATTGAATATGTAGTTGATTTCTATCATAAGTCAATGGCAGCCTGTGTGTTCAGGAAATTTATAATTGAGTATATTCTTTTGATAAAACGGATCCCAGGTACTGTAATAATTTATTTGATACTACTACTGTATAAGACGTTTTTTCCCATTAAATTGTTTGGTGTTTGTACTGATTACCAGTAAAAGTTTTTTATGGAAGTGTCATATTAATGATATTATTTTGTAAAATCATTTTGCGTTATATAGGTGTAATGTACACACTGAAATATCATCTTCCTTAATATGCATTAATGACATTGTATTCAAGCTTCGAACCGTATTTAGAATATAGAATTCTTACTTGGGAACTACATAATTATTATCTGACATTGCTGGATTGGACAAACTTCTTCTCATGCAATAGGTGGCGCTCAGAATTGTTTTTAACCTCCACACCCGAGAACACACTGATGCTCTGTTATCTGGGCATAAAATTCTTAGAAAAAAAAGATTTGCATTTACTTCAGCTTGGTCAATTTGTGTTGATTACAACTGCAATCACCTACCGAAAATATGTCACGGCTTATTTCATTGTAATAGTTACGCACACAACTACAGTGTTATGTATCCCACGAAACGATCCAGAATTTCATCTCCCATTTATAGAAATGACGATTGTTTGTCCAACATACATGTGTTTAAACTGGACCCACATTTTGAAATATCGTTGATAAAAGCTGAATAGAATCTTCGAAGCTTATTACATTGAAATATAAAGTGAGAAAAATGTTTTCCACATACAGATGATTATATTGTTTATGTTATGACCCTTTCACATGCCCTGACGACGTTAAAGGTCCAGTTTACCTTTGGGAGTAGAGATTTCAAAAAATTTCAAGATATCACATTTGATACATAATGTGTTTATAGGTCTGTTGTATCATAAAACACCATACCATATTAAATTTTCGCAAAAGAGCCTATAAACGAGGAGATATCAGTGTTTTTCTTAATAAACCGTAACTGTTGATGGTTTAATCCAGAAATAGTTTTATTATAACTATTGTTCACATTTTGTGTTTTTAACAACACTTAACATTGATTATACAGATTCAAATTTTTACAGTGGTTGTTTCTAGCCCTATCTCACATTTTAGAACTATATTGAAGCACTTATGCTGGGTTTTTGTTTCATCTGCAAATGGTAGATTATGCCTTTAACAGAACTTTCTTCCCTTCTCTGCTCCTTCTCCTTTCAATTAATTTTGTTCTTCGTTGTAAAACAATGTCATTGTGTTTTTATTGTTACTACAATATTGATTATTGTGATCATGAGTGCAATTTTTTCTTTTTTGTTTAGCGTAACCACCTGCGTGTAATTGTTGTTTTGTCACCATATTTTCCTGCAACACACGGCTCAATGAACATACAGTGTCAGATCATGGAGCTACATAACTCCATGGTCAGATTTATGCCGCAGCGTTGTTGTATAAAAACCTTGAGTTTGTTTATTTTCACCTCCGCCAGTAGGTGGAACCTACAGTCGGTGGAGGTATGTTCTCGGTTCCGTTTTTGTCTGATTGTGTATAATATAACTCAGAACGGAGGAACCAATTTTCACCAGTCTTGCAGGGTATGTTCATAATTAGGTATTAAAGAAATAATTAAATTGTGGGGTCAAAAGATCAAAGGTCAAAGTTCATGGTGGTCATAAAGTACATAAGCTCAATCTCCCAGTAACTAAAGAACGGATAATCGGATTTTCACCAAATTTGCAAAGATGTTTATAACGAAGAAAAAAACTCGCTATATTATTATACATGTACATAATACTCTTTTTAGTCAATAGTATGTTAGTGTGCATTGTGTATAATGTAATTCTTCATCATGACATCAACCTTATCTAATACAGTATTACTACTGTATATACCTAATCATACCATACTTAATCATTAAAAATGAACTTCAGATGACTGCGATGACTGTTGGTTGGCCGATTATGACTGGCTACAATAATTGTGTTGTGCTTTCTGTCTCAACGGAACATTTAGACAGAGAAGACGTAACTATCTGCGATTAAAACGAGATTGATTGATTAATTGTTTGATTGACTGTTTCTATTTCTGCATTATTTCATCCGTACATGAGATGACACACAAGTGCACACAGCCACAATTTACGCATAAACTCACTACTTCTGTTTCAAGTTGTTTTGTAGCACATTCGGGAATGTGCATTTGCATTTATTAACCCATCAATGTACTCAAAGGGAAATGGATATACACCAGTTGTCATGGATGATATGCATGATTAATGATCCGCGGCATGTAACAGACACACGACTAAACAACATCGTCCCGATACTCAGGCATAGATATGGAGCCAGTTATAGCGTGAATTAAAAGAAAACAAAAACAAAACAGATTGGATGAGTCTAAAGAAAAAACAAGAGACCCGCGGGTCTAGCGCTCACCCGAGTATCGCACGTTCACCTTTCACGCAGTCACTAATCTTAATTATTCACAGCTCTCTACCAAAATTTGCTTTTTACCAATAAATACTAAATGAAAAAAAAAAAAAATTGACCAGGCAGTCTCAAGTGGAAGATGAAAATGTACAATAAGGGCATAAATTCTTTAAGATTCCTAAATTTGGGGGGATTGAGGGCCCCCTGGGGCGCCCGGGTGGGGTATGGTGCCCATTTTAATAAATTGAGATCCTAACCCCCTATAGGGATGCTATCTGCCCAGATTTGTGAAAATCCATCATTAGGTTTTCAAGAAGAAGATGAAAATGTACAATTTAGGCCCCCATTTGGACCTCCCCACCCCTCCCCCTAACCCAAAGAGGGGCACCCCTGGATCTGCTATGAACAAACTTGAAACTACAGTAATTAATGTACTAACTCTTAGTATTCTCTTAGCTCTATCACTTCTGATTCTAGAGAAGATTCCTTAATTTTGGGAGGTTTGGGCCCCTTGGGGCCCTCCAGGTGGGACTCGGTGCCCATTTGAAGAAATTGAGATCCTATGCCCCTAGAGATACTACCTACCAAGTTTGGTGAAAATCGGTCACGGGATTCTCAAGAAGAAGATGAAAATGTACAATTTAGGCCCCATTAGGACCCCTCCCAACTACCCTCGCTGGGTCCCAAGGGGACACCCCTTATTCCGCTATGAACAAACTTGAAACTACAGTCATCAATGTAATAACTCATAGTATGATCTTAGCTCTATCACTTCTGGTCCTAGAGAAGATGATTTTTAAAGAGTCTTTAATTTGGGGGGTTTTAGGCCCTATGGGGGCCCCCTGGGTGGGGCATGGTGCCCATTTTAACAAATTGAGATCCTAACCCCCTAGGCATACTACCTGCCAAGTTTGGTGATAATCGGTCATGGGGTTCTCAAGAAGAAGATGAAAATGCACAATTTAGGCCCCATTAGGGTCCCAAGGGGGGCACCTCTGATTCCGCCATGAACAAACTTGAAACTACAGTCATCAATGTATTAACTTAGCTCCCATGGTTCTAAAGAGAAGAAGATTTTTAAAGATTCCTTACTTTTGGGGGGTTTGGGCCCCCCTGGGGGCCCCCTGGGTGGGGCATGGTGCCCATTTTAACAAACTGAGATCCTAACCCCCTAGGGATGCTACCTGCCAAGTTTGGTGAAAATCCGTCTTGCGAATTTCAAGAAGAAGATGAAAATGTAAAAAGTTTACGCACGACGCACGACGCACGACGGACGACGCATGACGGACGCCGGACGAAGAACGATCGCAATAGCTCACTTGAGCCTTCGGCTCAGGTGAGCTAAAAAAGCTAGTTCAAGGATGTCGTTTAACTCGGTGCTTGTGTATACGGACTTCGATTCTGATTCCTATGAAGTTCAACATACACTGTACCGTATGCCCCCCCCCCCCCCCAAAAAAAAAAAAAAAAAAAAAATCAACGGGACCCTCCGCAATGATATCTTTAAAAATACAATGTAGTGAATCAATCTAACTACAAATTCATGGTATGAAGCTATAACTCATTGTCCACATCTTACAGAAAACCCCATTCGATTTGCTTCAGTGGTCAAAGAGAAATGAGGAGTTTTGTGGAGGATGTCAGGAATCCCTTTCCTCCAAGTTCTATTGTATTCACACAACAATCCACATTTCTCTGTGACCGCTTAACCAAATTGAATGGGGTTTTTCTGCAAAATAGAGCTAAGATGTTATATTTTAAGACTCTGAAGTAGCATTTACACAGTTTAATCATATTGCGTGTTATCAATGCGAAAATCTGATTGTATTTTTTTTTTTTTGGGGGGGGGACATACTGTACTATCATGTATACAAACAATGGAGAAGATTACAACTTGTGAGTCAGTGAGTGATAGGCAGCAACTATTTTTCTCAATCAAAGTAAATTTGAACAAGAAATTTAGTTTTCCCTTTGCATTAAAACACAATTTTCACGATTGTGTCTCTGAACTGCGAAGGTTGTTGTCGAATCCGATTTCAGAGATTTCAGCACAACTCGTGCTTTGAGTTGATCGGTGATACATGGACAGTGGAACGGGGGCTTTACCAGCCGATGCGACACTCGTTTTAATATTACATTGTATTTGAACAACTCTGAAGGCGTGAAACACACGATCGTTTACATGACGTCAGTCATAGCTTTGTGCTTTTAATAACAATACATTTATGTACTGTATCCCCTACGGCAAAGTGCTAAAGAAAATACACGTACAGTGTACTTAGATAGATGTGAAAATACAAAATGCAGTGACAAACGCCGCAAACATACTCAAACTCGAGGTGTTTTTACTTCAAGACAATTAAATAATGTCATACTTGTTCGATTTAGATCTTTAAAATGACGCCACATTTCCAATCACATGAACATAAATTTCAAATAAGATGCAGATTGAACTCCTAAATTAATCATGATGAACTTTGCTTTCTTTCCTAAAAAAAAAAAGAAGAAGAAAAGAAACAACAATAAGTTTGTTTAACCCGCTGTACATTTCATATATCATTTCATACATCGCAACTGCTCATAATGATAATGCCCCCTTCTCTGGCCATGGTCACAATATAAGTATAACTAATGTACTATACAGTATGTCCCAAAAAAAATTACAACGGGGCCCTCCGCAATGATAACCAAATCGAATGGGGATTTCTGCAAAATAGAGCTGAAATGTTGTATTTCAAGACCCTGAAGTAGCATTTGAAAAATTTAATCATACTGGGCATTATCAATGCGAAAATCTTATTGTAATTTTTTTGGGGACATACTGCAGTAAGTCGCCCCAAAAATTACAATCAGATTTTCGAATTGATAACACCTATTATGATCAACCTGTGTACGTGCTACTTCAGAGTCTGAAGGTAACATCTTAGCTCTATTTTGCAGAAAACCCCATTCAATTTGGTTAAGCGGTCACAGAGAAATGTGGATTGTTGTAAAGCATGTCATGAATCGGATTCTTCCGAGTTTAGCATTTCGATGATCTTGTGTGTGAACAATAGACAGAACTTGGACAGAAGAGATTCCCGATATCCTCTACAAAATTCCGTATTTCTCTTTGACCACTGAAGCAAATCGAATGGGGTTTTCTGTAAGATGTGGGCAATGAGTTATAGTCTCATACCCTGAATTTTTATTAAGATTCATTCACTATTTTTAAAGATATCATTGCGGAAGGCCGCGTTGTAATGTTTTTTGGGACATACTGTATAGGCCTACAAATCACCCAAAGCAACAGTTCTAATCATACGTGATCCAACACTGACGCAGGGAGGTGCTAGAGAAGGAGACAGCTACTGCTCTCCTTTGAAGTCATGCTCGGCAGGCACCGCCGAGAAGTTATGCGTTCAACTATACAGGTGTTGCCCATGTGCTTTGACAAAAGAGAGCATCAATAATCGGGACGAGCGCTCTCACATCTAGAAATACTTGCCCCTACTGCAATTCACTCTCCCTTTCAATGTGATGGCAACAATGAATTTGTGTCCCTTGAATTGGAGCAGCGAATCAAAATGCAGTGTAAAACTGACAATTTTAACAGCAAAGTTTAAAAGCACGCTGGAACACGCTTTAGCGGAGTACTTTATTTGAAAGATCAAAATGTCCCAGATTAAAAGATAGAAAACTAACATGCGGAAATGTGCGCATTATAGAAAAATATTAGGTTTTTAAGAGGGCCTAATTTTCAATTCATTTCGATTTGCGCATTACGAAGAAACTAGACATACATGTTTATAATATTGAATTCTTTCCTAAAGTATTCTAAATCAATTCGAGTATTTCATTTAAAATTTTACGGTGAAATAATTTCAGAAGCTTGTAATTCAACGAAAGGTGAAATGCGCTCTTCGTCTCCGAACTTCGTCTTGCAACGAGAGCGGTGCCGAGCATGACTTCAAAGCGTAGTGGAATGCTAGACATCCCATTGTAACGCCTTGAACCCAAACATGTGTTTGCATGAATTACGAAGAGTTACCACTCCATCTCTGTAACACCTCCCTGATTGACGCAGCCATTTTCTAATGATAACATCAATTTATCAAGGGGAAAGTCCAGGCGATTTTCATAATTTCACATCATGTAGTACATAAATGGACATCTTCGTGTTAACGTTTGTGGGGCATGGTCCTTGAGCAGAGAATCCAATAAATTGTACTAGTATTCTGAAAAACCTAAAATTACACTGAGCAAGGTAACAGTTTCATCATAAGAATGCACGAGTGGGGGCTCACCACAAGAACGCATGAGTAGGAGGCTCACTATTGCAGAAAATTTAGTGTAGCAATGCAATTCCATTACAATACCGCTTGCTTAACGTCACCTGTGTAGAATTTATGCCTGCTTTTTTCTTTTGTTCCGCTTCTTTGAGCCCCCACGTATACATTCTTACGGTGAAGCTGCTATACATCACCATCCTTGTTCGTTGTGATTTGCTATAAATTTTTAAAACACTCTTATTCCTTATCCCTATCACTATAAATTCTGAAACTCTGGACTATAACCAATTTACTGTTGTTCAACTTAAAGGAACAGTCTGAAAAAAACCCCCAATAACCGTAGTTTCCCTTTTTCTATTGAGTAACACTTATCAAAGTGAAATGCCACTTCATTTGCAAACACATTTTAACGCACAGCAAAGGGGAACCTCGTTATAACCAAAGAGTATAGAAGCGCACGCACTGCGTGCGCTTCTATACTCTTTGGTTATAACGTGGTCAGACGGCGATATACCCGACAACGAGGTAATTCTGCAGGTCCTATTCCTTTTTTCATGTACTGTTTTTTTATCCCTGATCATAACGAAATACCCGATATAATGAGGAAATTTCAGGGGTCCCACGCAGCTCATAATAACGAGGTTTTCAAGTATTAAACAGAAGTTTGAATGAACTCAGACACAAAATTTATGAAAATTATGAATATTAACCCAATTACATTTCCACAATATTTCAGTATGAAGGATACAATATGTTTGGATTTATTTTATTTCATATTTTTTAGGGAATTTGTGAAAGATTTCTAAGTCATAAGAGTTGAACCATTTCCGTTGCTATTGCATTAGAACATGAGAAACATTGTACTATGTAGTTTTGCCGTTTGTGTGACTCTCAGACAGTCACTGAAAATGGAGTGCTATTACATAAACTGTACATCTTTATTTTTTTCCCCTAATAAACAGTTGATTATACAGATGTACATGCAATAATGTACTTCACATGTATGTCATGAACCATCATCTAACACCAGTAAACCTTGGCTCAACACAAAATCACTGATAGCAATAACTGTACAGCAAAATTTTTTTGCGGCATTACATTTTGGCGAATTGCAAATGGCGTTCTGCTGTACTGGCGCATTGAGAGACAAGAACTTTCGCGAGCATTTCAATTTCGCGAATCTTGACCTTGGCGAAATTCGCGAATACAGGTACTGTACTACAGCAATACACAATACAACCTGTGTAGCACAGTATCCATGCACATGTTCAAATGCGCTTTACAATAGAATTAATGAGCAAGTGAGTTTTAGACTGTTTTTGAAGATGCTACTTTGGAGACACTTGCTATATACAGTAGGCCTACTGATATTTACTGCAGGTACATGTGGACTGCAGTAACAGTCATTCTGTGTTATTCTTTGGTGATGATTAGATGCTTCTAATCCAAGAGCAACCACAGAGGACTAGGTGTTTTCAAATCAAGTGATATACTTCGCCATATGATATAAATAACGTTTACAACCTATCTGTAGAGAAATATCACACCTGCTCAACAAGTGACTTTACTTTACAAATGACTTTTAAATAATATTTATATACTTTAGCCTTTTTTCTTCTGTTAAAATACCTATGGTGTTATATTATACATACATGTACCTCTCAAATGATGTCGTGCATATATACAGTTGTACTCTGATTTCACACATATGGATTACCATAAACTATAAGAAAATGTCTGCATATCTGAATACACACACTTTGCATTCCATGTAAATCTGGGCTCTCAATGTACAAAATGTAAAGTACAAAATCACATGCTGAAGTTGGCCAAGATTGGCTGTATGACCAAAATATAGCTTCAGCATCAATTAAGCAAAGTTCACTGCACTATCTATGATCGTTGTCATCTTTGAAAAATGACATTGTACAACATTCACTGTACATATGCATCACACTCAAGCTCATTCAGATTCTGTAGTTATTTGTTTGTTTGTTTGTGCGTGTGTTTACATCCTTAGGGTTTTAATCATGATTGAATATTTGTAAGAATTTAAAATCAAATAAACACTCAGTATCATACACCTGGAAAAATCTAGGGTCTGTTTCATCAGATACGTAAGTGTACCTAATTATACCATACTTTATCATGAAAACATGAACATCGAGTCATCAACTAAAAGTCTCTACATAAATTTCAGAATGGCCAACAAATAAAGTCCCTCAAACACAGCTATGAGAGACTTTCAAATCCATTTCAAGAAGTCTCTAATTAGTGTGTCTTACGAGCGGAAAGTCTCTCATCAGACTTTCATGAAACGGACCCCTGGACTCTTACAACGACTGAAAAGTATTATTTCAGTCTATGCTGTGTCCTTCAAAATGCTGTATTTCACATTCTGGTTTGTGAATCCTTAATTCAAACCAGGGCCTATAATTCATCAATTGCATCCAGAAAAACTGCGATCAAAAAAGTGCAGTCTTTCACTGTGTTGACTTGTGGAAGACTTGGCACATTAAACTGTCCTCTACATGACACAGTACATGTCATGTCTTGGAACGAAATGCATAAGAGCTACAAAATGGAGGTATTCATTGAAAGTACCTTGTCCCGAAATACATCAAGCACAGTGGCTGAATGAGTGCTGACACAGTTTTTTTTTTTTTTTTTCAAACAGAGTAAACAGATTACATCATTAATTAATACAATGCTTGAACTCCCATTAAAACAAACATGGTTATGACAAAATTCTTGTTACAACAAAGTAAAAATTCAAGTCCCAAAATTATCATATACAGGTCTGTATATATACACAGTGTATATATATATACATATAGCTTACTCTTCACCTCTAGCAAGATTTCGATACAACAAAAGAAAAATGCCCATCACGAGGACTTTGATGAACTGGGAGTCGCCTACACATAAAATACTTATCAAACAGCACCTCAAAAGTCACATGATTTTTTTTTTTCTGTATGATACTTGTAACTACCAGTATACAAAGGAGACTGCATGTACATGTATTTTAAAAAAATATTGGATTGAAATGCCTTGTCAATTGCTACTGAGTGACTCATCAACAGGTCCTGTCTGTCAATCATATATATAAAAAAAAATAATAATAATCCCAAATAGCTCTGTAACAGCATTTATATTGCCACATTCACCTGAATTCAACTAAAATTCATAAGTTTCCTTGCCCCTGTGGAATACATATATATCAAGCTTAGATTGACATATTTTATTTCTAAGCCCTTACAAAAAACTACCACAAGCCTAGAGCGTATCTCACTGGAGGAGACTTCGCCATGACTTCCATGACTTGCACAACTCAAGAGACCCCAAAATGATTTGTGCTCTCAGCAAGAAGGGGACTGCAGGGTGAGTTCAGAGGCATCTTCAAATAAGATGACAATTCATTCATCCAGAAGTCACAAAGATGTCGCTGCAACATCTCTGAGATGTCTCTTCAGTCATGAAGACATTATTCCAAGGTCTCTGCTAAGTCGCCAATGGGTCAACGCAAAGTTGCGAATGGGTCAACGCAAAATTGCAGAGTCATCTTGGAGACCTTGAAAACTAATCAGTCTCAGCCACTTGGTCGCAACTTGGCCCCCGACTAGGAGATCTCGCGGAGACATCAATGAGACGTCAGCAAAAGCTTTTTACTTCCATATATTTCAGGAAATTTGTCAGAAAATGATGTTAGAGCTAAACACACGACATCCACATGAGAACTAGATCAAGGCTGCCACAGAATATTACCACAGGCACTTTCAAAAGGTAAAATGGTAGACAAAAATCATCACAAACTATAAACTGGCCATCAAGTTCACCTTCAGTCACACCACTGTTTCTACACTTGTTGATCCTTTGCCTATCATGAAAATGCTGTCATATTGACAATGCTTTTATGGTTGAGGTCAACTCAATGTGGCCAACAAGCCACAAATTAGCACTTAAGACCAAAAAGGCATACAAATGCACCATATCCAGTGACTTTAGTTTTGTGCTGTTTGCATTACATACATGTATTACCATGAAAGACGTGATAGAGTAACCTCTGATAGATTTATGTTATAATCATTTTAACCTGTTTTTGCTGTATGAAAACTTACATTTTGCATTGACAACTGCCCAAGTATACTCTGGAAAAGTCTTCAGCAGGTTAAAGTTCTAACCCTCTCTGAAACCTGGTAACTTCAAGCAATACAAAACACAGTTAAAAGTACCACTCTTATTACCCTGTATACTCTCATTTGTTCCATCGAGGGATGCTATAAATAATCTCTTATAATACTGTACATATCACCTTACACCTTTCATGCTAGTCTATCAATCCCATTTACTAAAGAGGACACTTCGTCATCTATCGTTGGTCTGGCATCTGGGTCCAAAGCGTAAAAGTCGATGGTGAGCTCTTGTTTTGACGGTGTAAATTGCCTGAAAATCAGATTTTTAAGACAGTACAATGTATTAAGGTTGAGAAGAGTTCAGCTATGGGGCACACCTAATGTCCTCTTCCTAACAAAGGGCCTACCGCCATATGATGATTCTGACATGAATAAACATTTATATTAGGTGAGGGATCCAGATCTAAACAAGATTTGATGCAGCTCAATAGGACAGCTTCCTGTACACAAAACACCGTGTCAAAACACTTAACTTAAACAAAAACATCAAGGATTTCACTGTACTGCCTTGTTTGTCAGAAAACTTCATATGCAGGACTTCATGGAAGGTCGTTCACATAAATGATCTCAAAGGTTAAAAACACAAGTTTTATTTTGTTCACGGGAGGAAGAATATCATTGTGCATAGAGCAAGGTTTTGTTATTCATGAGAATCAGATGGCCAAAGTATTTCATTTATGTTGACATGCAAGCTTTTGTTGACTGCTTCCTTAAATATGCCTTCCTGCAAGATGTTCTGGACAGTTTGAATGAATGGAGTACAATCAATAAGATGGTTGCTGTTTCACATATACTGTGGGTACATAAGTTTTGCATACAAAGTATACACAAATTTTCAGCAAAAAACAAACACTGATATCATGAGCAAACTTCATATGCCAATTACTGTATGTAACAGTGGTATATTTCATGGTGTTTTAATCTTCATGAATTTTCCTTGTAGTCTGATCTTCACGAAATTGAACAACAAATATTGGTCGAGTTACAAAAACTTCAAAATGATCACCTTTTGGAGGAAAAGAAGCTGCAGACAGTTGTTATTATCTTTCAAGAGCTCACATTTTCATATTTTTTTTTTCATAAAGCGAATGGAGAGTTTCGAGTATTTTAATTTGTGATGGCTGCTGTATTTAAGTTCATATCGGGTCACTCCTCTTTTTACACTAACCTCTACATCCAGAAACCCCAAAGCTACTGTCTATGAATCAAATATAACACAAAATCTAGTGATGTAAGGGATTGTTTACTGAATATTTTGTGAATTGGGACATATACAACAATTTGAAATTGGACAAATTTTGTGATCAACAACAAAACAAGTGGCATAAGAAATACAGTAATTTGGCATATATCAGTCAGCTCACAATCTTCTCTAAAGTTTAAACAGGGAAGTGTAAGAAAAGGAGAGACAACTCCTGCTCTCCTTTGAAGGATGCGCGGCACCACCGAGAAGTTATGCGCTTAACAACAGGTGGAAATCAGGTGCTTTGACAAAAGAGAGCATCAATAATTGGGACTAGCGCTCTCACATCTAGAAATACTTGCTCCTACTGCATTTCGCTCTCTCTCTCTTTCAATGTGATGGCAACAATGACTTTGTATACCTTGAATAAGAGCAGCGAATCAAAATGCAGTGTAAAACTGACAATTTTAACAGCAAATAGTTTAAAAGCACGCTGGAGCACGCTCTGGCGGAGTACTTTATTTGAAAGATCAAAATATCCCAGATTAAAGGATAGAAAACTAACATGCGGAAATGTGTGCATTACAGAAAAATATTAGGTTTTTAAGAGGGCCTAATTTTCATTTCATTTCGATTTGCGCATTACGAAGAAACTAGAAATACATGTTTATAATATTGAATTCTTTCCTTGTACTCTTAATCAATTTGAGTATTTCATTTAAAATTTTACGGGGGAATAAAGCTTGTAATTCAACGAAAGGTGAAATGCATTCTTCGTCTCCGAGCTTCGTCTTGCAACTAGAGCGGTGCCGAGCATGACTTCAAAGCGTATAGTGGAATGATAGACATCCCATTGTAACGCTTTGAAACCAAACATGTGTTTGCATGAATTACGAACGAGTTGTCTCTCCTTTTCTTACACCTCCCTGGTTTAAAGCACCACAAAACTCTTAGAGACAGATAATGTGATTAGAGGGGCACTTACCTGTATTCCACGTTGGCATAATCGAGCATGCGCCTGGATGCCACCATGACGGGCTTGTCGTGATACTTGTCAGAGAGGAAGATGATTTTCTTGATGCCTGACTGGATGATGACTTTGGCACATTCGTTGCAGGGGAAGAGGGCGACATACATTGTGCATCCTTTAACGTCCGCAGAATTCTTGTTCATGATGGCATTGAGCTCGGCATGGCAAACTAAAATTCAAAAATTGTGAGAATCACTTAATATCCTTTTCATGTGCTAGGCATGGAGAATAAATATCAAAGAATGTTAGATCAACTCATGAGATGAAACAGTTCAGGAAGTAAATCTTTGCAATCTTACAGGAAGTGCACAAGGCAACTGAAAGAAGTTTCTTCTGTATTACCTGTTCATCAGATATTTCTGTTATTATCATTTTGGTGTGTTTTTATTTTTTTGGATGAGAGAGGGGGCATGTTTTGTCTTTAACTCTTTTGGGGGGAGGGGGGTTTAGGGGAGGGGTTTGTGGGTTATTTTTTGTCGATAATTGCATGTGTAAATGTGGGCAAGCCAATGTAATTTCATACCAGAAACTTTATTCCACAATCAATGTTTTAAAAGCTAAAGAAATCAATTCATGCTTTATGTAAAGGCTGCCTGGAGATGCTTGCTACTCAATCATCAACCTACAAACAAACACAGACAAAACATTTCTTTTCTAAATATCAAACTTTTGGACAAACCCCTTTGTAACATTTTTTAACTTGACTGTGATGGCACACAAAATCTGAAGAAATTCCTCGAAATTAAGGTTGCCTGGACTCCAATGAAATCAAGAATATAGCACAGAGAGCCGGCTATATTAAGGGCATTTGATTGTTTGCTTCCTTTAGTAAACATGATAAATAAGTCCAAGCTCCACACTCCAAATCTACCCACAAAAGAAGATAAAGGTGTCATCTTATTTGTCTTACCATATGGATATTTCGTCTCCAACCAGTCGTCGTGGGTCCGTGTCCATGGCAACTCATCATCGCTGCATCCATTTGGCATGCCGTTGTATCCAATACCCACAATCTTCTTCTCTTCATTTACTATACATGCTCCAACCTGGTGGCATGGTAATAAAGACCAAACAGAACACTGACTTAACTACCTTGCCACTGTACATTCAGTAGCCAGCAGAATATGTTTAGATCAAAACATTCAACACTAAGCACACTTCTTCCAGTGGGCTGTTTGACCCTTCTTTTTTTGTGTGTGTTATTCTTTGTTTTACAAATCATGTGTGGTTTATGTGTGTGTGGGTGTGTGTGTTTGCATGAAGAAACAAATCATAATGAATTTCAATATTTTCATGTAACATGTCTTGGCAGACTAGGAAATTGCAAAAGAATGAATTATACTACTAATACTACAACTACTACTACTACTACTATTACTACTACTTACTACTACTACTACTACTACTACAACTACAGTGCACTCCCGTTATAACGAAATGCTCGGGACCGGCAGTTTTCTTTCTTTATAACGAAATTTCGTTATAACCGAACAAATACAATATATAACGAAAACAAGAAAACCATGTATATATATCATATTCTGTTTGCTGAATACTCATCTTGCACTGGAAAGCTATGTGAAATGTGATGGGATAACTGTATTACAATAATAAACGCAAGTTCCCCTCAGAAACTGTGCGTGACACAAGGAGCGAACACACAGTGGTGTGTAGCGCTCACCCATGCAGAGACGCTATAAATGCTTGTTCCGCTACGTATTTTCGAAAGCAATATTCGCATTTCGTTATAACGGAGCACATTTCTTTTGTTTTTCTTTGTCTGTGGCGCTCGGAAAAGACTTCGTTATAACGGAAATTTCGCTATAACCGTGTTCGTTATAAGCGAATTTTGCACCATAGACTTTAATGGTGATAATTTTGGGACCAGAAGATTTACTTCGTTATAACGAAATTTCGTTATAACCGTGTTCGTTGTAACGGGAGTCCACTGTACTACTACTACTACTACTGCTAATACCAATAATGATTATAATCATAACAATAATAACAGAAATAATAAGAATAAGAATAATCATAATCATAATAATTATAACAATAAAAGCAATAATACTTTGGCTATTCTGGTGCCCACTTTACCAATTTATTTGATATATATATTTTTTTTTTGGGGGGGGGGGGCGAGGAGGTGAGAGGGTGAGTGTATTTTTGGTCTGTAGTGAAGCTGCTTGAATGTTCGTCCTGCCAATGTTCATTCTTAACTTACCTGAGAGTTTGGATCTTTGCTCCGCTGCGCAGACAAAAATGCTACAGCCATGAAGTAGTCATCCCAGGGAAGGTAGTCAGCTCTCTTTGAAACTTTTGTGTCCCTGCATATGATAATTATGTGCTTTTGTTACCTACATACACACTTAAGTAAAGTTAACCAAAAAAGGAGAGAAAAAAAAATTGAAAGGCTCCCATGCATCTTGAAAATGGCCATGAATATAAATACAAGCTAAAATGACATTAACAATATCTAAATGTAAAAAGTACACATTCTCTCTGCTTATCTATGACAAATTGTCATAATGATATTATTCATCCTGCCTTCTAAATGAGACAGGTGCTCTTTCATTATGCACTAGAAGCATGGAGACATGTGAAATTCTCTTTTCAACATTCTCTTACTGTACATTTCTGCACAAGAATAATTGTGGCCGTTTCATCATACAAAGACAGCACAAGGCTTTAACCCAAAACTGTAAAAATTCTACATTTTTTTTTAACTCTCCTCACACTTAAATAATGTGCTCTTCTTCAATAGATCTACCCTATATCTAGTCTGCATTTACTGGATCCATCTATGAAATTGTGTCTAAAGTAAATTCCTCTTTATAAAATTGAACCACACGTCCAGATTTTGTTCTGTAATTGAAATGAACGATCCATACCTCATGACATACTGTGGACCCACCACAGACAAAATAAGACAAAACAAATTAGAATGTGGACTTACTCTGCTGTGCCTTTCCTGTTCTTGTTCCTGGTTGGGGTAACGGCAGCAATTTCCTCTGCAGTTTTGCCAGGAAGATTCTTGTGAGGTCGAGGAGGAGTCTCCATTCTGCCTTTTCTAGTGATTGAAGCACAGGTCACAATCACTAATAATCTCTGGCAGTGGCGTATCTAGGGAAAACGGCGCACGGGGCAAGCGCGAAAATTGCGCCCCTAATTTCTGAAAAAGTGTTCAACCCCAACCCCATCCCGGTAGGGACTTTAAACAAAGTCCACATGATATGCTTTTTCAAGCACTTTAAAGGGGTCTTTTGAGGGTGATTTAAATGTACTGAATTTTGATAAATTTTGGCGAACGAGCGCAGCGAGCGAGCCGAAAATTTTGGTATTTCAGCTTACAAAACATGGAATTCTTGTCATTTTTTGCTAATTAAATCTTACAATTCCAATCAAGATATAGTGACGGCCTTATAGATAACGATTTATACCAACAAAGTGCATGAGGAATTTCAAAAGTACTCTAAATTAGTACGCGCGAGTTAGCCGAAATTTGTATATTTCCACGTCATCATCACGTTTTGTTTTTATCTCTTTTTTCTTTTCTTTTTTGGATAAATTTTGGCGAGCGAGCCGAAAATGTTTATATTTCAGCTTACAAAACATGGAATTCTTGTCATTTTTGCTCATTAAATCTTACAATTCTAATCAAGATATAGTGACGACCTTATAGATAACGATTTATACCAACAAACTGAGGACTTATAATACTAGTACTCTAAATTAGTACGAGGCGAGTGAGCCGAAATTTGCATATTTCTGCGTCATCATTACGTTTTGTTCTTATCTTTCTTGATTTTTTTTTGCGCCCCCCATAAATATGTTCGAAACTGTTGGCGTCCTCTCTTGATCCAATCGGCGATCACTTCAGAACGAATGAAATTGCAGCCGCTGCTCCGTGTAACATATTTCCTGCTTGATATAAAATGACATGTGTGAACACAATAGACATTGTCATTTTGTGCGCGTCATCGTCACATCTTCTTTTCTTTTTTTCTTTTTTTTTTTATAAATTTTGGCGAGCGAGCGCAGCGAGCGAGTCAAAAATTTTTGTATTTCAGCTTACAAAACATTGAATTCTTGTCATTTTTTGCTTATTTAATCTTACAATCCCAATCAAGATAATAGTGACGGCCTTATAGATAACGATTTATACCAAGAAACTGTGGATTTGAAAAAAATACTCCAAATTGTACGAGCGAGTGAGCCGAAATGTGCACATTTCCTTTGTCATCATTACGTTTTGTTCTTATCTTGCTTGATTTTTTTGCGCCCCCTCCCCCCCCCCCCATATGTTCGAAACCGTTGGCGCATTCTTTTGATCCAATTGGTGATCGCTTCAGAACGATAGAAATTGCAGCCGCTGCTCCGTGAAACATTTTGCTTGGTAAATATAAAATGACATGTGTGAACACAATAGACATTGTCATTTTGTCCGCGTCATCATCACGTTTTGTTCTTACCTTCTTTATTTATATAAATTTTAGCGAGCAAACGCAGCGAGCGAGCCGAAAATGTTTGTATTTCAGCTGACAGAACACGGAATTCTTGTGTGAACACAATAAACATTGTCATTTTGTCCGCGTCATCATCATGTTTTGTTTTTATCTTGTTTGATTTGGTTTTCTGTCTCCCCCCCCCCCCCCCACTATTCTCCCTCCCCCCTCCTTTCCAGGCGAGTTTTTTTTTTTTTTTTTTTTCTTTTTCTTCTTTTTTTCCCGTTTTTAGGTGATCCGAGTATCCTCTCGGATCACCTTCTGTATCTGTACGGATTCTTTCTTCTTCTTCTTCTTCTTTCTTTATTTCTCCCCAAAAGTTGTGCAGAGGTTAGCTCAGAAAGTGCTATCCCTATCAAGTTCAAACTTATACCATGTATGTATCGTGTCCCAAAGACGGCAATCGAACTAAAATCAAAGTGATCAGTCGACCGTGACGTCACTATGACGTCATTATATGAAAACACATTCTCAATCATATCTCATTAATGGAATGGAGTTTTTCAATAAAATTTACGTCACATATATTTCAAGTCAAACGCATTCTACTCATATTCTAAAAAATCATCTTTACCTTAAAACGTGCGCGTACGCGCGCGTTGAAATATTTGTATGCTCAAATCGAGCTCAAAATTTTTTTACACACGTTTCAGACCATTTGGAGCATTTTTTTAAAAATTGAAAAAATCGGACGGACGCGTACGCGCGCGCATATACACACGCACAGCTCATATGCAATAGAAATTTCCAATTTCTTCACACGGATCGGATGTCTGAAATGTCAAGGAATATTTCCACCAAGTTTCAAGTCAATCCGACTCAATATGACGTCATACGGGCCAGTCAAATTTGAAATTCCGCGCGCGCGTCAATGGCGATATACAGTGCAACTATGCCAAAAAACCGATGATTTTGAATCTGATTTTACTCGTCAGGATGAACGGTGACCCCCCATTTTCTTTACATATTTTGAAAGCTGATGAGTTGTAAATGTCATTTGATGGGCTGGCTATGCTGACAAAATGATTAAAAGATATCAAATTTCTTAATAAAGTAAAAAAAGTAAATTTTCAAAATGACGTCATCAAATTTCAAATTCACTCGAGCGTATCTCACTTAAATTTCGCCAATTTTCACCCAGATTTCAGTATGTTTTAGCTTATGAAATGTTCTTTCATTAATGTAAAAACGACATTTTGATTGGATAACGTCATCACCTCGTAAAAAGGGATTGAAAGTATCCTTGTAAAATTTGACTAGTTTACGTGTTTTCTCTATGGGAGAGCAGTTTTTCTGGCAGTGAAAATTGACATGACTATCTTTTTCGAGCACTAGCTCACTTATGCTTCGGTGAATTTTTCCCAGATTTTAGTATGTTGTAGCTGAGACTTTGGGCTATCCTAAATGTGCCCTCCATTTTTTCATACGACGTCGGCATCACGTCGAAAAACTTGGTTGAAAATGGCACGTGGGTTCGATGCAACGTCATTTTGCTTAATACACAGGGCCTATGGAGCATGAAATAGGTCATTGCATAGCGCATCCGACTCGTAATCCTAAGGTCCCTGGTTCGAGGCTCACCCCTTCCAATATTTAGGTGATCCGAGTATCCTCTCGGATCACCTTCTGTATCTGTACGGATTCTTTCTTCTTTTTTAGGTGATCCGAGTATCCTTCGGATCACCTATTGTATCTGTACGGATTCTTTATTTATTTCTGGACAAAAGTTGTGCAGCGATTAGCTCAGAAGGTGCTGCTCCTATCAATTTCAAAATTATACCATATATGTATCATGTCACAAAGACGACAGATCTAATAAAATCATAGTGATCAGTCGACCGTGACGTCACTATGACGTCATTATATGAAAACACATTCTCATTCATATCTCATTAATGGACTAGAATTTTTCAATGAAATTTACGTCACATATATTTCAAGTCAAGCGGATTTTACCCATATTCTCAAAAATCATCTATACCCTAAGACGTGCGCGTACGCGCGCGTTGAAATATTTGTATGCTCCAATCGAGCTCAAATTTTTTTTGCATCCGTTTCAGACCATTTGCAGCATTTTTTGAAAAATTGAAAAAATTGGACGGACGCGTACGCGTGCGCGCATATACGCAAGCACAGCTCATATGCAATATAAATTTCCCGGTTTTTCACACGGATCGGATGTTTGAAATGTCAAGGAATAATTCTACCAAAGTTTCAAGTCAATCTGACTCAATATGACGTCATACGGGCCCGTCAAAGTTGAAATTCCGCGCGCGCGTCAATAGCGATATACAGTGCAACTATGCCAAAAAACCGCCAATTTTAAATCCGATTTTATTCGTCAGGATGGACGGTGACCCCCCCATTTTCTTTACATATTCTGAAAGCTGATGAGTTGTACATGTCATTTCATGCTGTGGCAATGCTGGCAAAATGATTAAAATATATCAAATTTCTTAATAAAGTAAACAAAGCAAATTTTCAAAATGACGTCATCAAATTTCAAGTTCATTCGAGCGTATCTCACTAATCCTTTGCCAATTTTCACCCAGATTCCAGTATGTTGTAGCTTATTTAATGTTTTTTCAAACGTAAAATTACAAAATTTTGATTGGATGACGGCATCACCTCGTAAAAATGGATTGAAAGTAATCTTGTCAAATTTGACCAGTTTACGTGTTATCTCTATGGGAATGCAGTTTTTCTGGAAATGAAAATTGACATGACTATCTTTATCGAGCACTAGCTCCCTTACCCTTCGGTAAATTTCTTCCAGATTTTAATATGTTGTAGCTGAGACTTAACGCTACCGTGAATGTTCCCTTCGTTGTTTCATACGATGTCAGGTTCACATCAAAAATTTTGGTTGAAATTAAAGCTCATCTTCGATGTATTGAGATATTTCTTTCTTTCTGCAACTTTCTTTGCAATAACTCAAGAAAAACAGCCTCTATCACCCCCATATTTTGCACATGTTTAGTTCATGTCACGTTCATTATTTCCTAAAATAACAACTACTTGATCGGACACCATCTTGGGTATGTAAATAAGGGTCGAAGGTCATAGATGTTTCATCATGTATCTTGTTGAATACATGTCCTATCGTTCCCATATTTTGCACACGCAAAGACCAAGTTACAAGGATCATTTCACAAAATAACCACTTTTTGCTCAGATGCCATCTTGTCTGTGCAAATTGGGGTCAAAGGTCATATGTACTTCTTTCTGTATCTTCGTTATGACATGTTATCTTGTATATGGGAGGGAATTTTTGAGTACATGCTCAGTCGCCACGTCTGCACTCAAGCATTGCCGCGCCGCCGCGCCTGGCGACACTCACGCCAGTAATCGCTCGCATTTCAGCATTCGCATGGGTCGTTTGACATCGCATTTAAATCCATGATTTTAGATATGATGCCTCAAACCGATTTTGCTCAAATTTCGTGAGTAACTAGGAAACTTGTGAAGCTTTATGGACATAATCAAGCGAATTGCCGCAGTCCTTTCATTTTCGCGTTGCATTGCAAAAAAGCGTGGAGACTCCTTATAAGGGGTGCCCCGGGGGTTACTTATAAGGGGGACGTGGTTACTTATAAGGGGGACGGGTTACTTATAAGAAGGGGCCCCCCTTGTGAGTGGGTTTCCCGAACTGGTATAGGTCTCTGTAGAAAACTTGCGCCATCTGCCCATGTGCGCATTCGACTAAACCACCGGGTCTATGTGCCTTTTGAAAGATTAAAGGGGCGCACATGCATGCCCCCATTCATTTTCTTTTTATTTCTTTCATTTTCGTTTTATTCCAAAAGCAATTAAAAAAGGGAGGGGGCACGTGTCCAGTGCACCCCTGTGTGGATCTGCCACTGTTTATGTAGAAAAACATGCACTTCATTTTACATTTGACCTATGCCGCACTGTTGCTCTCTGCATGAAAACAGAATCCTATACCTATATTAGTACTAAAGAGTGTAAAGTAGTTTTATATGTAATTCTAGATTTCTACATCACACAATTTTTGGATTTTCATCTTGCACAAATTTACATTAACTTGCTAGAACCTCTAACGTTAAAAACCTAGTATAAGTTAAGTAGTAACATGTTAAATAGCTTTTATATTTTTCAATGCATAATTTGATGTCCCTGGTCGTGGTCTATGCAAACCGATCGCGAAAGAGTTATTTCATGACCTGAATATTTTAAGAATTAAACAATATATACATAGGGCCTAGTTACATATGTATTATAAAAGTTAAGTCATTGACATGGTAACGACATGCGCATCCACAAGGTGAACAGGGGCCCTTCCTGTATGGAGCTCAGCCGACACAAATTGTTTGGATAGTAAGCACAACTCGTGTAGTGCAGTGGCGTAGTGCATAACCGTGTTAGGCCTACTTCTCGTTTCCTCTTGCAGCTATCCCAAGGGCAAGATTATTGATACTGTACCATCTACACAACCCCAAGCTCCTTACCGCGCTTCCGGGAATCACTGTCGGGTTCTCAATGGGTATCACAGACTCAGAGCAGATATTGGCCCCTTTGGCTTTGCAAGCTGTGGAATATGGTGTGAAGTGTACCAAAATAGCTAGGCGTAGCAGTTAGCTCTAACGTGCGTGGCTAGCTAGCTGTGGGGCTGCGCCACTGCGTGCCCGTCGATAATGCAGTTTCCCCCGCCGCTAGCACCCTGCTAGCTGCTCACGTGCATCTACCAATGCATGGTGCAGCTGTGTTTTCGAATGAAGACGCGGGAAGGCTCCGAGACAACTCGTTTCTAGCTCGACTCTGGACAAGCCGACCCGAAACCCAGACAGCTCGATGGATGTCGGGAGCGCGGGATCACATAGGCCTACTAGTATACTAGTACAGTGTGTATAGGCCTACGGCCCCTACCAGTAATTCATTTAGAGGACCGTGGAGCCATGGTGGGGTGGGTGGGGTGGGGGGTGTTGCCCCCCTTTTTTACACACTTTTTCCCCTCGATATTTATTGATGTCATTCAAATCATTCAGGAAATAACCCATTCTGGATGTAACATGAACAAAAACAATACAAATACAATTCAAAACACAAACAAGTCAATTTTTCAATTAATACTGCAAAAATCTCTCTTCAACATAGGGCCTATTTAACTCGATTATGAATCAATCCCACTGATAAGTTTCACGAGAAAATATTGGGGTGATCCCACGAGACCAACACCCACGAGTCATTGAGCCCACGTACGCACGAGTTCGACATTAAGTTGAAAACAGGTCCCGGGCCCTGTTTCATAAAGCTGTTCGTAAAGTTACGAACAACTTACGAGCGACTGGTGATCAGTTCTGATGTGCTATACTTATCAGAATTTCCATAATTCAGCACAAGAACTGATCACCAGTCGCTCGTAAGTTGTTCGTAACTTTACGAGCAGCTTTATGAAACACCCCCATGAGTCATACAGCCATCACGAGTCATAAGATATAGTTCGACACTATATAGGCATGGGCTGTATGACTCGTGAGCTGTATAACTCGTGGGCTGTATGACTCATGGGCTGTATAACTCGTGGGCTGTATGACTCGTGGATGTCGGTCTCGTGACGTGCACCAAAAATATCGACATGTCAGACATAATATATCACTTGAATAATATATTGAATCACTATAAAGCTCCACTCACTTACAAGAGCATCATAGCTAGGCTATATAAAAAATAAGATCACACACACACACACACACACTTTTTTTTTTTTTTTTTTTTGCTGGTTAATTGTCAGGCGACTTCAGGAAAGAAGTGTGTTACGGCACATTTTGGTAAATTGCACATTTTGGTAAATTTACCAAAATGTGCAGGACATTGACGGCACATTTTGGTAACTTTCTGCTCCTCCACAATCATCACAAAAATAAATTTAAGTGCAGTTGGTTTTTGTCTCCACCGAATGAGTTCGGTAGCCTAAAGGCCGTGTCACGCCTTTCCGGGCAAGCTACGCGGGCTTGTTGCGAGTAAGGTTTTTCCAGCACGTATAGGAAAATTATCTCACCCGTAGTTGCCCGAAGCTGCGCACCCAAGTCCGATTTACCCGCAGCCAAGTTTTGAGCAGCTCCTCGCAGGCAACTCCCACGCAGGTACTTCGCAGTCCCCGTGTGCGGTCAGCGCGGCCAAGATAATGACATTCTGTCATTTCTGTTGGACTTCTGCCATTCCTTCAGACGGATTTCGGAGTTGTCACCCCCCTCCCCCCCGTTAAACCCACAAATGTAAAAACGCCCACAAATGTAAAAACGCCCACAAATGTAGAAATTTAACATCGCCCACAAATGTAGAAAACGCCCACAAATGTAGAAATTTAACATCGCCCACAAATGTAGAAAACGCCCACTAATGTAGAAATGATTTCAAACGTTTTACCCACAACAAAATGTAAAAACAAGTACTATAGTACGTTAATATAAATAGACTCACTTTTCTAGGATAGCAGTGCACTTCTTGTAAAATAATGTGTACGTGTACGGAGACGAGTGCGTGTGTGTGGGTATAGTACACACTAAAGTTCTTAGTATATATCTCTATGGTATACTAGTAGTATAACATAGAGGAGAGTTCGGCGGGGGAGATGTGTGTGCGTGTGTCTGTCTGTGTGTTACGGTGTGCTGCGTGTCACACCTTTCCGGCGGGCAGCTGCGCCTCCGGGCAAGTTACGCGGGCTTGTTGCGAGTACGAGCAGTACAATTTCTGCGGGTGGAAAAAGATGTTAAAGAGTTCCGTACTTGCGTTTTACCTGCATGCTTGACGCGTGCCACTTACCTGCTACTTGCATGCCGACCTGCCCTGGAGTATCGTTGCATGTAATACTACTGTGATTACAGTAACATGCTTGTCTTCTGTCTTGTTTGTGTGTGTGTGTGTGTGTGTGTGTGTGCGTGTGTGCGTGCGTGTGTGTGTGTGTGTGTGTGTGTGAGTGTGTGCGTGTGTGTGTGTGTGTGTGTGTATGTTTTCCTGCAAGTTTCTGTTTCTGGGCGGCGGGTGACGACTGGCTTACCTGCGAAGGAATCCCTCTGAAGTAATTTGAAATGGCAGAAAGTCATACAGAATGTCTGTACTCTCAACTAACCAGCAGAGAGGCAGTAACTGACCCTCAACATGCACGCAGATGACCAGCGACACTGGCAAATCGGACTTGCGTGCGCATCTCCGGGTACTATAGTGCGGGCCAACACCACTGCGGTGAGCTCCGCAGGAAAAACCAAAAAAACAAACAAACAAACAAACAAACAAACAAGCAAACAAAACCAAAAAAGAAAAAACCAACTCCCCGCAAGTCAACCCGCAGGCTTCCCCAGACACGATGTGACAAGGCCTTAGTTTTAGAGCTCCAGTCCCCGTATGTCGCTCGTAACTGAAATCGGATCTGTTTCGACAGGTCACAATATACACGGACTAGTAGCGTGAGGTAAGACGCACGAAATATAGATAAACGCCCACTTAGTGGAAATACGTCAACCACAAATGTAACAACTTTTCACATTTGTGGTTGATGTTTGAATTTTTTACTACATTAGTGGGCGTTTTTTACATTGTGGGCGCTGTTCGTACATTTGTGGTTGAAATTTTTTACATTGGGCATTGTTTTTTACATTTTTGGGTAATGTCTTTTTACATTTGTGGGTTCAACACCCCCCCCCCCCCCCCCACGTGCGCCTGGCACGCAGGTCACACAGTATACCCGCAAGAAGAACACAAGTAGAACGCATCCAGCAAGTAAGACACATGCACAACTCGCCCAAATCCTTGTCCGACCTCAGAAATTGTCCGGTATGCTGGAACATCCTCACACGCAATAAACCCGCGTAGCTTGCCCGGAAAGGTGTGACAAGGCCTAAACATGGTTACGGGTAAAAAGGATTTGCGTGCGCACCTCCGGGCGACTACGGGTGAGATACGTGCTAGGTACTGTTATGTGCAGGTCATCTGCGGGGACCTCCGGGTAGTAAAAATTGCGGTTTATTCTTCGCAAGTCGCACGCAAGGCTTGCCCGGAAAGGTGTGACACGGCCTTAGGCCATGTCACACCAGGCCGTGTCACACCTTTCCGGGCAAGCTACGCGGGCTTGTTGCGAATAGGGATTTTTCGCGCTTGTGTCTACCTGCTAGACGCGTGCTACTTGCCTTCTACTTGCGTGTATTTCGTGTGACCTGCGTGAGAGCTTTGAAACCGGTTCGTTTTTCTGTTGCGAACGACTTACGGGTACTGCAAAGTACCTGCGTTGGAGTTGCCTGCAAGGTACTGCCGGTTATAAGGGTCTCCTATACTGGTGTTCTGCGTGTACCCCGTGCACTGCGTGCTCAAGGCCTTGTCATACCGTATCTGGGGAAGTTTTGCGGGTTGACTTGCGGGGAAGCAAATTTGCTACCCGGAACTCTCCGCAGTTGGTCCGCACCTGACAGTACCTAGCGCGTATCTCGCCCGTATTTGCCCGGAGGTGCGCACGCAAGTCCGATTTACCCGCAGCCAGGTTTAGAGCATGACCAAAACTTTTTCCGGGTGAGTCGCGGGGATTGCCCGCAGAGGTACACGCAGAACGCCAGTAGGAGGCCCTTAGCGGCAGGACCTCGCAGGCAACTCCCACGCAGGTACTTCGCAGTCCCCGTATATGCGGCCAAATTAATGACATTCTGTGGGTTTTAGTTCAGTTACCAAAATGTGCAGATTGTCCAAAATGTGCAAGCAGCACGTTTAACTGCACATTTTGATAACAGTCTGTTGATTCCGTCAGGTATAGGTGCACTATCGGCACATTTTGGTGAATTACCAAAACGTGCAGTTACCAATATGTGCCGTAACTAGTTACGGCACATTTTGGTAAATTGCACATTTTGGTAATTGTCCAAAATGTGCAATTTACCAAAATGTGCCGTAACAAAGTGTCACCCGAAAATGGTAAAGACCTTTTTTTTTTTTTTTTTTTTTTTGCTTGTCTAAAAAATTAAACCCGGAAGTGGCACCAAAAAAAAGAATGAAAAAAAAAAGCCAATGAAATGCCTCCCCACCCCATCATAAAAAAATAAAGACAGAAAGTTATCTAGAGTGCCTATGATGCTTATTGTCTGAGATATGGAGCTCGAACCGTGTCTCTTTTTCTCTTTCATAAATAATGCTGTTGTATATTATGCTTTGTTTCACCAGGATGGTTTTACATAGCGCGATTTATATTTTCAGGCCTCATAGATTGTGGTATGATTATTAGGATCATCACAGACTACTAAAACAAACAAACAAACAAGCAAACACACACACACACAAATATCTAGGGTGGCCTATATACTGCTCGCTGTTGGTTGGGTGATTTATTCAGAGGGCGTATCCATACGGCGAATAGTTGTAGGGGGTATTTTGTTTTGTTCTGAGTTTGTTTTAAGTTTTTTTTTTTAGCTGTCTTCTCCCTCCCTCCCCCTTCCATGGAAATAAACCGTCGATACAGTCAAAGGTTTTCTTTTGCGGTTGTGATCTTTTTTTAAAAAAAAATCATTTTATCCCGTTTCTTCCAAAGTGTGCGTTTTCCGCGGCCCCTTCATGAATGCATCATTCACGTTTATACAACAATGTGAAGAAAAAAGATTACCACGAATCACTTTTTTTTCCTGAATAGTATACACAGTCACTCACAATATCAGTTACTCACGGATGTTGATAGGCCCATAAGGCGCATAGTCTTCTATCAATGCAGAGGTATTATCAGGAGCCTGCATGTCAATATGGCCTATAGTTAATGGGATACGCTAAAACGTAAGTCGTAATAACCTAAAGGCCCTGTCACACCTTTCCGGGCAAGTCTTGCATGCGACTTGCATGCGATCTTATATTCATCCTGTTCCATATAGTCATTATAAAGCCCTATCTGTTGCTTTTTATTAGGTACAGTTCGTTATTCCGAAAGTTCATTTTATTTCTTTATCTATTTCATTTCCAACAATGCAAACATACATACATACAAAATAACACAATATCAATGTATACTGACGAAGAAAAATACGTGAAATTAACAACACTTTACGCATCACAGATGAAATTGAATTGAAATTAAAGTTGTAGGAAAAGGAGGAGACGTGCTCAAAAGCCCGTCTTGTATTTTGCGGTCTCCTCGTGGACCACACCAAGGAAGCAAGTTGCTTATAGATAATAAAAACAAGTATACACACACATACATATACTTATACAAACAAGCAAACAAAAAGACAGACAGACAAACACAAGTAATAAGCTTTCTTGCTAAAGAGAAAGAGAGAGAAAAAAAAACAAATAGAGTGAAGGAAAAGAATGAATTATCTTGGAAGGAGAAACAGAAAGAGACATGAGAACAGGAAGATTAACGAACCTTATAGCGAACCTTGTGCGTATTTCATTTTCGGACTAACAAACTTATAGTTCAGACATAATATACTTCGGAACCCTGTGAATAATGCAACGAAAATAATGCTCTATTTAAATAATGAACTTATAGGCCTACTCCATTTCAGGCGGATTAACCAACATAATAGGCTATAACGGACTTTGTGCATGTGTTTCGGAATACGAACACTGAATATCAACTTTCCTCTCAAACTCCTTTTGAAATTTCCATACTAATTGCGAGGATGCCCATCTTTCTTGGCTATCTTTCTATTTCAATCAGACGACCGGGACAGATCGCATCGAATACCGGTTCGCGTCCACAAACGAGCTGGAGAACGCAGACCCCCCGCGAAACCAATCATAGTGAAGTTCACCCGGTACAACAAGCGACGTGATGTATACGCGGCAAGATCCAAACTGAAAGGTACAAACATTTACATTCATGAAGATCTAACCCGTGAACGAAGTGATCTATTGTACAAAACACGAGAACTCGAAAATGTGCTGAGAACGTGAACATATGATGGGAGAATCTTTGCCCTGACAAAAGACAACAAAAAGGTGAAAGTGACGAGAGCAGCTGATCTCGATCGAATTTAAGTCATGATCGCTTGTTTTCATTATTATAAAGACTTGTTAACAATATGAGGATAAAATATCCGTGCATTGTTTGTAATAAAAGTGTTAAAAATAATCAAAATGCTATGTTATGTATCATTTGTGAAAAATGGTGCCACTTAAAATGTTCTAATGAATGTATGGATCTGTTTTCTAGTGACAATGATTGGATTTGTCAGAAATGTATTTTCTATGAGCTCCCTTTTGCCGATGAGGATGATATGATTGAGAAAAATGTCACTGCCACGTCGCTACTATCAGCTGATGTCTGCATTCCTACAAATGCATTACCATCTATTCAATTTAAAAATATGGAATCATGTAAGGGCATGAAAATTGCACATTTGAATTGTTTGTCACTGCTAAAAAATATTGATGAAATATAAGAGAAGTAATATATCAGTGTAAAATTGACATAATGACTCTTAGTGAGACCCATTTGTGTGAAAGTATCAGTGATGCTGAAATATGTATTGATGGATATACCCTACTACGACGTGCTGATCGTAACAGAAGCGGTGGTGGGGTTGCAGTCTTTTTGAATAACAACATTAGATTATTGTTCAAGGAGATGACCTATGTATAAATGACAAACTGGAGATGATAATCACAGAAATTCACAACGAAAAACAAAAGTCATTTATTGTCATAACGTGGTATAGACCACCGAATTCAAATGTTCAAACTTTTAATGAATTTGATCAAGTTTTGCAAAAGATTGACGATTTGGGCTTACCATATTTTATTTTAGGGGACATGAATTGTGATGTCACAATGAATGCATGGCACACAAAAAATGTTAAGCTCTTAGATATCATGAAGTCATGTAATTGTCAGCAGATTATTGATAAGCCCACACGAGTAACTAATGTAACTTCCACAACAGTTGATCTTATATTTTGTAGTACTAGAGATAAAATAATCAAAAGTGGTGTTGTTGAATTGTCCATCAGTGACCACTACATGATATATTGCATTCTTGGTGGGCAACAATCTAGTTTTACTGGTCATAAGTATAAAACTGGAAGAAATATGAGGCATTTTGATGCAGATGCCTTCAAAAGAGATGTGGATCAATTAAATTTTGGGCCATTACTTCTGTTAAATGATCCTGAAGTTGCTTGTTCAATTTTTCTCTCCATGTTAATGGATGTCATCAATAAACATGCACCACTTCGTAAAACTCGTATTAAACAAAAAGAGTCACCTTGGATGACTCCTACTATTCTACACCTTATGCGTGATAGAGATCGCCTTAAGGCTAAAGCCAAGAACACTAAGAATGATGATGATTGGGAAAAATATAAGATTGCACGTAATAATGTAACTGCAACTATTCGACAAGATAAACGTGAATTTATCTCTTCTATATGAAGATATGGTCTGCAATGGAAAATCCTAAAAAAGTATGGAATGCCTTGCATTCATTAACCCCTTGGCAAGCAAGCAACTTCTATTAAAGTAAACGGTAATATTGTACACGGCCAGGCATTGTCTAATACTTTCAATGATTATTTCATATCCATTGGTAAAGATTTACATGATGATAATGTAGATGATACAGATCAGTGTGAAGAGTCATTTTTGTCTTATCTTGATCTGCCCTCCTTTGTGTTTCAGGATGTCATATCCTCTGACGTTGAAATGATATTGAAAAAATTATCTGAAAGTAAGGCAACAGGTGCAGATAATCTACCTGCTAAGTTGTTAAAAGCTGTATCCATTATCATTGCATGCACCTGTTGTCACTCACATTATTAATCTGTCACTACATACAGGCATTGTACCCAGTCAGTGGAAATGTGCTAGGGTAACACCTGTACATAAAGGGGGTAGTAAATCATTGTTGGAAAATTATAGACCTATCTCTGTGATCCCGATCTTGGCCAAAGTTATGGAAAGTGTTGTGTACAATCAACTGTTCAGTTATCTCAGTAGGTATGATGTGTTATCTGACTGTCAGTCAGGTTTCAGACCTAAGTATTCTACACAAACTGCCTTATTAAATGTGACAGATAAATGGCTTTGTGAGACAGACAAAGGCAGTTTTACTGGGCTGGTAATGAATGATTTGCGTAAAGCTTTTGATATGGTTAATCATAGTATATTGCTAAAGAAACTAAAACTGTATGGGTTTGATGATTCTACTATGAACTGGTTTAAGAGCTACTTTGATGGAAGAACTCAGTTCACGTCCATTAATGGTTATGCATCCCATAGTAGTAGAGTAACATGCGGTGTACCACAAGGGTCCTTGCTGGGACCGTTATTGTTCTCCTTGTTCGTCAATGATATGCCAAATAGACTGCGATGCAATGTATCGCTATATGCAGATGATACGTGCCTGTTTACGTCTTCAGAGAACATACCTGAAATTGTTACTAAACTTGATCACAATTTAAACAGTTTATCACTGTGGTTAAAGCAAAATGAATTGTTAGTGAATGTGAAGAAATGCGAACTGATGTTCATAGGAACACAACAACGTTTGAAATATGTTCAAAATGATCTGGCTAACTGTCATATCTATATTGATGGTAATGAAATTAAACAAGTTAAATCTTGTAAATATCTTGGTGTGGTCATTGATCACAATTTAATATGGAACAAACATATTGATCTTGTAATGAATAAGGTTGTGACGAATATGTACCTGCTTCGAAGACTACGTCCATATATTGATAAAGATGTTGCTTTGACATTCTTTAAATCTTTAATTCAATGTCATTTTGATTACTGTAGTTCTGTATGGAGCAACGCTAGTAAATCGCTTTTGAGAAAATTGCAAGTTCTTCAAAATCGATGTTTACGAATTGTTATAAATGTTGATTATAGATATCCTTCAAATTCATTGTACACTGTACTGAAACTCGACCGTCTTGATTTACGGTGGTGGAAACAGTTAGCATGTACTACACTGTAAAAACATCGATGTTAGATTTAACACCACGGGTGTTAAATCTAACACCGATCAAACTTCAATAAAGGACCACACCCACAGGTGTTAAAAATGCACTGTGATGGTGTTGAAAAGTGTTCACCTGACACTTCGTGGTGTTAATTTGACACTGTACCTGGTGTTATTTTGACACTGTACTGGTGTTAATTCAAAAATGACACCACATGGTGTTGATTTGATATTTGTTGGTGTTAATATCAATGGTTTAACACCCGTCCAGGTTCAATAAGAGACCACACCAGCTGGTGTTACTTTGGTGTAAATTTATTTTCACATTTTGTCAAAAATCTAGTATTTTAATGTAAAATTCTTGATCGTCTTGTTTAAATCAAAAATCAACAAGAAGTGCAGTTACTAAGAAACTCTTCAAAAAACAGTTTAAAATTTGGAAATGACACCCGTAGGTGGTAATTTAACACCATAAATGAGCACCAAAAATGTAACACCAGCTCGGTGTTCACTATTTAACACCGGACTTTTTGCAGTGTATGTTCAGAGCTGAGTTTAACTTTTATCCGCCATATCTATGTGAGTTATTTTGTTACCATGAGTTAGTGTATCGTACTAGGTCAGGTGAAAAGAAACTACAACTTTTTCGACCAAAAACTGATTATGGGAGAAGATCCCTAAGGTACAGAGGAGCTAAACTATGGAATGATTTAAATTATCAGGATATGAATTCTATCCTATCCTTCAAACGTAATAACAATACATTTTGAAGTGGCAGTAATTAATTATTTTGGGGTTTTGGGGTTTGGGTTTGGGTTTTGGGTTTTGGGGTTCTGAACTGATCTGGATTAAGGGTCATGGGGTAAAAGGTCATGGAACTCATTACATATAAAAACAGAAAAAATGTGTAGCGATGGAGGCATGCTTTCTTCTGTGTGAATAATGTTTTTTTTTTTTAAATAATGTAATGCATATTATATTGTAATGTATTGTGTGTATTTCTAAGCATATTGCATATATTGTACAAATATTTTATCTATCTCTTTCTTATTCCTTTTACGTGTGTTTCAATGTTTGTACATTTTAATGATTGTATGTGTTTTTTTGTGTGTGTTTTTTTTTTTTTTTTTTGTAATACTGTATATGGTCGGACCCCTGTGAAAAACAGCTCTTAGCTGACCAGGGCTATCCGTCCCATGAGTGGAGAATAAATAAATAAATAAAAAAAAAGAATAATGCCAAGGGATAGTATAGTTTTGGTTGAGATGAGACTTCAGGTTTCCAACTTTTCTGTGTGAGATAATGTGAAAGAGCATACAACTCTAAAGAGGAATTTATTTAGAGTTTATTTGATGAAAATTGGTTTTCAAATGGCCAAGATATCGAAATAAATTGATCGGAAGGAACCCACTTTGTTTTTAAGGATCGCTTTGTTTTACTATGTTTTTGGATATATCAGCCATTTGAAACTGATTTTCCTCAAATAAACTATAATGGATTCCATTTTAAATGGTAGCAGGTTATGCTCATCAACATTTCACAAAGTGTCTTCTAGGTATCTCATAAAAAGTTAAAAGCTAAATCCCCATCTCAACCAGTACTATAATACCATCCATCGAGAAAATATAGGTCTATGTTCTGACATGACAGCGGTGTCTTGTGGCATATAGGCCCAGCTGTGCGGTAATTCATTCATTCATTTTTATTTCATTTCCGGCCAAAGCATATAATATAACAATTTCAGATAAACAAATTAAGTACAATGTACTATTACATTTCCAAATGAAATTTAGATACACGTCATTTGTTTACATGAATCAATAAACATACTAGTTGAAGAAATACATGGGCAAAATGTGACTGAATCACAAGAAAGAAAAGGTCGGAAATGGAGGGGACTGCTAAAAAGCCAAGCTTGTAGAATGCAGTCCCTCGTGAGTCGTGAAAATTATAGTAATAATGCAACAAGACAATTTGACATAGTCCTCGGGAAACAGAACATATTTTATAAAACGAGTACGCACACAAAACGCACACACAGACAGAAACAAAGCTGCTCTCTCACATACGCGTGGAAAGAATAAATAGGAGGTCAAAGGCCAGAAGGGGACAGGAAAACAGAGGAAGAGAGAGAAAAGGACAAAGGAGGAAGAGTTCAAGGGTCAATGCCAGGGCACATGAGACTTTGGTCTTACCAAGAAGTGGACTATCTATAGGTAATATATATCACAGTTATGAAATAGATTAAACAAAGTATAGACATTAACAGCTTCTACTTGCAGCTTCTTCTTCTTCTTGAATAATGAGTGGTGTATATGATATATATATATAATATATATATATATATATATATATGATACACTCAGCAAAAAAAAAGTAAGTTCCCCCCTAACATTTTTGGATATATCTCAAAAAGTATTTTACCGATTTTCGTAATTCAAACGGTAATGGATAAGGAATCTTATTACTCACAACATGAGTGGCAAATCATTGCCACCAGATATTATTATTGGTGTGAAAAAATGCATTTTATGTCAAAATGCATGGAAACAAAAGTTGCACTTTAGTGATTTGCAGTGACTTTTACACAAATAATCAAACAATCAATTATGATTCTGAACATTTAAGCATGGTTTATCGCATATTTTTCTATCTCTTTCTTTTCATGAGCATACAGTCAAGTATTTGATAATTGATATGTCCACCATCTGCTTCAATGACCAGCCGGCATCTCGTCCTCACATGACATAAAATGCATTTTTCACACCAATAATAATATCTGGTGGCAATGATTTGCCACTCATGTTATGAGTAATAAAATTCCTTATCCATTACTGTTAACTGAAGTTTGTACTAGGCGCTGCTCAATGTTGGCCCATGCTCTCTGCAAGATACGCTGAAATTATTGCAGTAAAGTGTCATTTTCACCTCCTTGCTTGCTTTCCGCTTAATGATATCCCAAAGATTCTCTACTGGATTACAGTCAGGGGATCTTCGGATAGGCCACTCCATACGTTCGATGCCATTTCCCTCAACAAACTGATCTACCAACTTGAGCGCAGGATGCAAAATGGCCATAGGCACATTAATGTGATCCACCCAAATTGGAATTACAAATCACATGGCTTCTCCCAACATTTTCATATTAAAAAGGCTATTGTTTAAAAAGTATGCATAACATCTGTTTAATAGGGAAGCACATTGTTCCTGAAGAAATTCCTGAGAATTACACAATTTAAAAAGGTCATTTGCTAACTTACATAGGAAATGTATACAATATGCTTCATATAGCCTAAAGTGCAACTTTTTTCTCCATGCATTTTGACATAAATGCGTTTTTTTACACTAATAATGATATCTGGTGGCAATGATATGCCATTCATGTTATGAGTAATGAAATTTCCTATCCATTCCCGTTTGAATTATGAAAATCCGAAAAACACTTTTTGAGATATATTCAAAAATGTTAGGGGGGAACATACTTTTTTTTGCTGAGTGTATATATATATATATATATATATATATATATATATATTTAATGGGTCTGATAATTCAGTTAAATTCTGCTAACTTTGTATCGGAATCATTCTGTTGATTCTCATCGATCTTTAGGAGACTTAGAAGGGAACATGGTTATTCCATTCCCAAGATGGCTATTCGGAAAAGTATAGGCCCCAAGTCTATATAGGACGTCTACAAATGACAAATTCAAACGTAATCCTATCAGGCCAGTATAATTCCATTATCATCTGTTGTGATGACAAATCGTGCCTTTTTTTTTTCGTATTTTACCCATCTTTGGTTATCGCAATATTCACATGTCTTGAGAAAATAACATACAGTGTATATGTTAATTAATTAATCATTGCTTGCTATTGTCAATTTTTTTCAATTCAATTCAATTTATTTCACACACCATTCTCATGTGTCACAAACCCCTTGTGGGGACAAGTACATTGCTTAGTATAATTACAAAACTGAATTGAACAAGGTGGATATTTACATGGAATGTTGCGTGGGGGACCTTGAGAAAGCACAGCTTGTTAAACAAGGTCCCCTCAAAAAAGAAATATTACACGAAGATGAGTGGAAGTGATATACATGTACAGTGTGTTGCAAAATGAATGAAGGGCTGAGGTGGGAAACAAAAAACAAGAGGAGGGAGGAAGAGAGGAAAAGAAATAAAAGACGGAGAGTAGTCTAACTCTTTCCATTGATTTCACTAGTTGGAGAAAATTATAAATTTAGGGACTTAGGTTCTATTCGGTTCTAATTATTTTTTCGAGGTGGTGATATCTCTTTGGGTGTGGCACCGTCAAAGAAATTGTGTAACAATTTCTGCACTTGACCGTCAGTACACATTCGTCCACTGATGGAGGTCAAAAAAAGCTGGCGCACATGCAGGGCGCTGCGCTACCGCTTGTGCTGAGATGAGCCAGCCTAGCCTAGCGCCTGCCTGCTGCCTGCTGCATGCTTATGCTATATGCTGGTGGTAAAGGTGTTACACAATACAACATAGTACTCTGATCCTCTGAGCCTTTCGGCACGGCTCTGGGCCAACCAAGTAGCTAGGGAGTCTTGTCTCGCAGCTGTCATCCCGGTTATTGACTACTTTTTCCGACAGTTTTTACGAATATTTTAATCTGGGTAACTGTTTGTCGCTTTCCTTAGTCGGGAAGATATTCATACGTGTATTAATGTCGTGCGACTAGCGACTGTCCAAGGTTGAGAAGCACAACTCAACGCAATAGACCGATGCATATGTTTTTGTGTATGGAAATTGACGTGCCTGGATGGATGGCTGTCCTGATAGATTGAGCTAGATATTTACTTATCAACGCAACGTTCAGTACGCAGCACAATGCATCTGTAATTCTAAAGATTGGCCCACTGAATCTGTGATCGTTTTACGTATAAGTGTCTGGAGAAATGTATCAAAAGGCGAGTACTTTCGATGTCATTTACCGGAGACTGCTACTGTCAAAATTCTTCACCCGCGGATGGGGCAGTCCAGCAACTATCAAGCGGTGAGTTCATTTACTTAGCCCCTTGACCTGTAACAAACCAAAACATAGCACACCTCTTTCCACAGTGTGCAACTCATCATCTTGACAAGATTCTTCTTTTTTTTTTTAATGAACCAAAGTTTCAGATTTTTCTTATTTCCAACCCATGTAAAATTTAGACCTAGGTAGGTGTAACACACTAAACCAGGCAGAGTTTTAAACTTGTGAACTATCGTGACAATTTGTAGAAATCTGTCAGGTGGGAAAACGACAGGACGGTACTGTTTACTACATAACTCATAAGATCTGAATCCTGCTTGTGGGGAAATTGAGTGAAGAAACCCAAGCTTTCTCACTAACTGTTACTGCACCATTGAGGAAGACACAATTTGAATTAAAAAAAAAAAATTCAGTGCAGTTCTCTGGGAACTTTTGCAGACAGAACAAACTACCTACATGTATGATAGCCCTACTACATATTGACCACCGTCTTTTTAAATAAACCGACCGCGTATTAATTGGCGCACTGAACGCTTAGTACGCACTTCAATGCGCGCAAAGCACATAAAAATGGATTGGCTTTGACCGTTGATGAGGATGGTGTGGGAAAACGCGAAAATTCACTATTCATTAATGGTTTTAATCAAGGACAAAATTTTGAATGAATATTTTCACCGAATCGTAATGTAATGTCTATGGAAGTTTCTAAAAAGCTTCGTACAACACGGTGTTCAATATTTAACGGATTGTGTGCATTGTCAATGCAAAAACAGCGGTCGGTCTAAATATAAGGAGCGTTACCGAGGGGAGCTGAAACGAGGCCACGCAAGTTCGACGGCGATATTTTTGCACTGAAACTTCGAATCGAAAAGGAAACAACGGCATTTGATAGAGCTGGATTTTCTCAATCATGTAGGTCAAGTTTTTTTACGTGAATTTCAGTGTTAAATATTCTTATCAAGCAAATAAACATTAGGCGGTCGATGAGTAGTAGGTCCAAACATACTATACAACAGTTATTGTGTGTATAGCTACCAATAACACAATCGTGTCAATAGGATGACATAAACAATGATGCTACAAATCAATGAAAATTGATATCATATTTTGTCCTATACCTTGTATGTCTTTAGTTTCTGTTCTGTTACCATTACTTCACTGCACCCCCTATATCAAATTCCAAGCAAATTTCTCTCTCGTGTGAGTTCAATGTCATGACCTGCAGAATTGTTCGTATTTTAAACCAAGAATGCCAGTATTCCAAAATAATTTTGTGCAGTTATTTAGCCTGTGAGAACTGTTAGTGTTCAATCAATGTTGGTCTTGAAGTATGTTCTGGTAATACTGAAGTTGATTTTTTGTCTTTTTTTCCCCTTCACATTAGGCAATTTGACTTTCTACGAGTGTTAGCAGACCGTTCTACCTGCCAGCAACTAGTGGATGAGAACTATCCTGTCAGTGTAGACAGTGTAAGTCTGAATGAAATTAGGGGCAACTCCAGTTCATGTTCAAATAGATTATATAAGTTTGTATTATAATGTAATGCTGATATTTATGATTAAAAGCCAAAAATTTATGATAATATTAAATGATAATGATAATAATATTGCTGCTGCTACTGATGATGACAAGAGTGCGGTTTAACAGAGTCAGAGTAAGTTCTGTCAAAGTTTGTTCCAAAATCAAGACTACAAAAATACATAAGAAATGGGAATTTTATGTTGTGTGTTTTTGCAAAAGAGGGATATTAGTCTCAATCACTCATGCAAAATAGATACAGCTGCTGTCACTGCCTCATGACACTCCATAGGTTTTCACATAAAATGAAGATATGTAATCATCCATTTTGTCAATATTTCAGCAGCTGTATGCTTCCTGTAAGCATAATATGCCAAGGAGATAATTTCTTGTGCTTGATTTCATCAAAAGGAAATTCAGAGAAAATTTGTGTACATGAGAAAGTGTGAGACTTTATCACCACACCAAATTTGTTTGCAGAAAGAATGTTGCTTTCAATATGTAACATCATAGGAAAATTCAAAAATGTGTAAAGTTTTTATAAATACCAAATATTTTGAATTGATTTATGGAACTTTTTTGGCTCTTCTGTAAATAGGTCATATTCCTGTGTTCATTCCAATCAATGTGAACAAGGGATGTAGCAATTATTGCTTTAGTGTAGTCAGGTAACAGGTTAATTGTTAAGTGAAAATGGCCCAGTTGTGATGTATTAATCATGCACATTATTCCCATAAAATTATGATATTTGTCATGGCTGCCAAGTGCCAGCACAACATAAAGAAATGCGCAAAAATTTTAGTAGCTACTTTTTGCTTCCATCATACCATTGTAAATGCAAGTACGAGAAAGGATATTGTGGTTTGTGCACTAAAGATTCTTTTCAGGCAGTGTTATCTGTACGCATATGTATGCAAGTTATTTGTTTTCTTAATTTTTGAATATAAATGTTCAAACTAAGACTATTATTGTCAATAATTTGTATGAATGTGTGATCTGTAAGCTGTTAACTACTTGAACATTGCCATTCTCTCTTTTTCTCTATAATTACCTATCTAGGATGTTGAAAAGGGCGAGGTGCGGATATTGGAGGGCCATTTTAGGTCCCCGTTCGACAAATATCTTCCAAATGTGATGCCAAGTGAAGTCAAAACAGCAAGGTGAATGCCGTAATTTTCTTATATTTTAGATGGTTCTTCTTTTATAGGGGTAGAATTAGTATCGTAGCCACTTTTATAAACTTACAAATTAAACACCTTTCATTCAGAAGTGTAATATGGTGATATCTTCTGTACGCCATTTTGAAATGAAAGAATAGTTGCAAAATTTTATTGCGTTGTTGCCTGTGACTTACCCATACAATATTACAGTATGACGTTTGTCACGTACGTACACTAGATGTCTGAGATTTGAATTCCTACTCTTGTCCTGTGGTTGTGTCTTGTGCAAATTGCAAGCATCGTAAATGAGCTCTGTAACAGGAATCATGTTTGATATCATGGCATCCTTAACATCACACTCCAAGCAAAGATAACCTTTTGTACTTTGTCAAAACAGCCTCATAAAACATAGCGAGACAAGTAAACAAAGAAGTCTGATGTGGTGCTTCAGTGCTGTAACATCCTCATTAACCCATCTAGGCTTAGAGGGAATTTAGCTGCAGAAATAATAATTTTGTGGTCATTAAATTAGCACCTATGGATCCTTTTTCGCTGCATATCTGTTATTGGAGAAAGATTACAACTAGGTAGAACTAGCTGAAGTTATCAAGTTAACTTCTTTGGAATATAAAAATATGTTTCCAATTCAAGAATCTGATCTTGTACATTTATATGTAATAGACAAAAAGGAGGCTTTGAGAAATTCTGCCTCTTGACAAGAAATTATTAACACCAAAGGGTTCAAAGGAATTATTTTTTTTTTGGTACTCTTCCTATTGGAAAATTTATAATGAATAACATTTGAATAATGTGTATGGATCATATAAAAAGACACAGCCCCAATGTATATGAATATGGGTTCTTCTGGAACTTCTCTATGATTCAAAGGAATAAGCCGTGTTGCCTTCCACATTATCCAAAATTTTGTTATAATTTCGATGAATTATTTTCTGTTGGCACTTGGATATAATCCTGGTCCGAAAAAATATGATATTGCAATGTTTAATGAATAAGTGTACCAATGCATACCTTTCATATCGTTTGTAAACATGCTTGTCAAGTGTATGAGATGGGGACATGGTAAAATTGTAAGGCAACTTCAGTCAACCACACTAAACCCATTCCATTGCTGTGTAAAAACCTAACGCAGATAGTATAATTCACTTTCCATTTGATTCCTATTTACAGATACACATATCAAGTTTTCACATGTAGATATTGTAATTCTTCTTTGGCTCATTTCTTGATCAAAGAGTGAAGGGTCCAAGTTGAGAATTTTGTGATTAAGATACCAGAAGAATGAGGTTGCTGTAGACACTTTTTCACCTGACATTCGGTGTGTTTGTATTGTATTTCTACACCCACTATCATAGGTTTCAGCTTGTCGTGCCTACTCGTTGGCCAACCCACCGAAAACCGGTCTGTATTCACATGGCTGGCACAGGAGATCATGTGAGTAACAACGTGTTGTCACTCAAGTGACCTTTCAGAAAAAGGCAGTGAACCTTGAGATTAAAGGGACTGTACAGTACTGGTTGAGGTGAGGATTCAGCTTGTAACGTTTTGCGAGATATATAGAACCACTCTGTGAAATTTTAAAGAGCATATAAAACTTCTAAGGGGAATCAAAAGTTTATTTGATGAAAATCGGTTTTGAAATGACTGATATATGTAAAAACAAGGTAAAACAAAGAGATCCTAAAAAAAGTTGTGGCCTGTCAATTTTATTAGGATCGCTTTTTTGTACTGTATATCTCAGCCATTTCAGGGCCAATTTTCATCAAATAAACGTTGAATCCTTCAAATTACATGCTCTTTCATTCATAAAAATAATTTTATAACCTGAATCCTCACCTCAGCCAGTACTGTACAGTCCCTTTAAGGTTATTGCCGTATGATATCTCCAACAGTAGTACTTAGCTGTCTCTTATTTTTGTCTGGTATCTGGATTTTTTTTTTTTCTATCACAGCTTCGTATGGTTTAGAGAATTACATCTTCTTCATGATAACTGAAGATTCTGATGCACTGTGAAATTTGCATTCATATTTTTGCCGTTTGATGTGATTAGAACTGAATGTCATATGAGAGAGGACACATTCTTAGCGTGCAACATATCAGTATGGTTGATGATGTTTCTTTGATATCTGTGGTAATTCTGTCATAACATAATACATAGAACAATTTGCCGATATCATAGACTTACCAAGTGCAGTTATCATGGTAGTAGCTAGTCAAGAACCAATCAATTATGTGTTTGGTAGTTATTATGGCAGATTGTCTGTAGTGATGACTTGCTCTTACTTAAAAAAAAGAATAAGAAAAAAAAGGCCTACTTAAGCGTAAAATAGGGCCATGAGCAAGCTAAAGGACTGAATGATCAAGAGTTGTTAACCCTAATCAAGCCAGACTTTTTTGGCTTTGCTAGATCCGGAAGGGGCGAGGGGCAGATTCCCCCCCCCCCCCCCCAATTTCGGCCATCTGTGGCGCAATCATGATGGAAATTGGCACATAGTTTTATGCAACACTCACATTGTAATCTACAAGAGTGTGTCTTCAGATTTCTCGAAATTATCAATTTCTGATTCTAATTGAATGTGCAAATTAGGCCCAAGATCATATTTAAGCCTGTTAAATATGATTAATGGAATTGTGAGTCCACTTTTTTGGTTGTATATCTGTTTTAACATATATTCAACAATTGTACATCATAAAAACTTCAGTAGTCATTTCAGTTCTTATGTACTTTTTTTCAGAATTTGCTATTTATTTCTATATTTTTATGCCTCCGCCACGAAGTGGTGCCGGAGGCATTATGTTTTCGGGTTGTCCGTCCGTCCGTCCGTCCGTCCGTCCGTCCGTCCGTCCGTCCGTCCTTCCGTCCGTCCGTAATTAATTTTGTGGACAGGGTAACTATCAAAACCTTTTGAGGTATCCTAATGAAACTTGGCATGTATGTGTATTAGGAGGTGAAGTTGTGCCTATCAACTTTTGGGTGCACATGCTCAAGGTCAAAGGTCAAAAGGTCAAGGTCAAATGCTTAAAATTTCACTTTTTCCCCATATCTATGCAAGGCCTGAAGATATTTTCTTGAAACTTAGTGTGTACATGTATTACCCAATTAAGATTCATTGGTGAAAGTTTGGGGTTATGAGGTCAAAAGGTCAAAGGTCAAAAGGTCAAGTAAAATGTTAAAATTGCACTTTTTTCTCTGTATCTTGGAAATTGTTCAAGGTATCTTTATGGAACAAAGTATATGTATGCATGTACTGACTGGCAGTGGTTATCTAGGGAATTTGGGGTTCATGTGGTCAAAGGTTAGGGGTCAAAGGTCAAGGGCAATACTTCAAAATTTTACTATTTTCCTTATATTTATGCAATGCCAGCAGGATTATTTTTTTAAAAAACTTGATGTATGCATGTATAACCCACTAGAGATTCTCTGGGATTTTCTTTTTTTTTGCCAAGAAGGTCAAAGGTCAAAAGGTCAAAGATCAAGTGAAAGTGCTGAACTTACTTCTTTCTCCATATCTCGGAAGTGGCTCAAGTTATCTTTAAACTTAGTATATATTTATGTATGTTCTGCCTGACATTGATTCTCTCATGAATCAAAGGCCAGATGAAAATGATAACAATTTACTGTTCAATACAGAAATTGCACTTTTTCTCCATACAATTTATACCTTGACAATTACTCAAGTGCGTAAACTTATGAAAGGGTCGAAGTCGAAGTTAAAGTTCTTAAATCCCCAAATACATGCTCTCCTATTCATCCAATTAAACATCTTGGTCAAGGAAGGTGAACATTCGATACATTTGTGACAAACATGTTATTTTAATATTTTGCCAATTTTGTGAAAATGTAATCACACATTGTCCACATGTACTATAGACCTATTAGGAGAATCATGCATTATGGCGGAGGCATACCAGTCGCCATAGCGACATTTCTAGTTTTACTTTTGTTTTTTCTTTGTTGTTTTCATTGGAAATTGTCACTGACAACTTTCTACCATAAGTAGCATGAAGTCAATCAGTCAAAGTGATTAGTAGTAAAAATTGCAAGGTCTATTATGAGCTTCTTGTTGGAGTGCACTGTTTATTACAGGTAAACGTACACAAAATCACAAAATAGTGCTCGTTTTGGGATGACATGCAGTTACAAAAATGGGTGTGGCTTCGTAACGGTATGCCCAGATGTTGCAAATTTGGTCTCAAAAGTTGTGTGAGACTTGGAAAATAAAGTCTCACGGTGAGACCTTCTCGCGTTGCAGAATTATTGCGCAAATGTCGAAGGGGGCGGATTCTGTCTCTGCCCTATTCAGGCTTAAGACATTGCTCAGACTGTATGTAAATAATCAGCAGAGTTATCTTCTACAAGTGCTGATTGTGACTTTTGTGTTGAAAATCTTACAGCCCATTTGCTCTATTTCCCACACAGTTTTTCTGGAGGCGTCGTACCTTTCTTGCCAGACCCCTCATCAAGGAGTATGGCATTGGATCATTAATCTTGGAAAATCCCTACTATGGATGTAGGAAGCCAAAAGAGCAACTGTAAGTCATTATTGTAGTAAATGTAAATACTGGCTTCATCTCCCACCCAATAAAGGAAAAGACAGGCACATGTCATGTCCTTGTGGAAAGGCTTGACTGCACAAAATAATGGAATAATGGCCCATTCTAGGCACAATTCACCACTGCTGTATGATATGTCTCTGGGTAGAATGTGATGCAGTGTAAAGGGGTATGTCACTTGCCTTTGTCATATCAGATCCAGTCATGCCTGTAAATGTGTCCAGTGTTTTCTACACCCTTCAGGTTAGGGTTTCACGAGTGAGCTGTTGTTCACCAGATGTGACTTATGATAACAATAAGAATTACGGATCCATAAGCAAGCCCCCCTCCTTCCCCGTCCCTCCCAACCACCAACTTGACAGTATTTTAATGTCACAAATGAAAGCAGTATTTGTTTCTGTACTTATTAAGATTTGAATGTGTTGGGCTTTTTTTTTTTGGGGGGGGGGGGGGGAGAGATGGAGGGGTGTTTTAGAGAGATTGTGGGTTCAAGCTCAAGACTACCAGACTTGTAAGGGATGTGATTCAAAGTTTGCACCCTCTTTCATCTCTCCTACCCATTGTTTCCCACAGGCGTTCCAGTCTGCGTCATGTGAATGAGCTGTTTGTGATGGGAGGTGGTCTCATCCTAGAAGGGCTGGTCCTGCTCCACTGGTGTGAGAGGCAGGGCTTTGGTCCCCTCGGCCTCACAGGCATCTCCATGGGAGGACATGTGAGTGACTTACCATCTTAACCTGGCCATTACCATTGGCAAACTCTACGTATACAATGCCTTGTGTCATACTGTATATGGCATATATTTTAGCAAATCTAATTTTTTGTGAATCGGGACTTACCAACAATTTCGCAAGTGGTTAAACTCGCGATTGTGGAGTACAGTACTGAACGGAGAAATGTATGTGTGCAAATTCACGAATATCACCTGACTTGCGAAATTTGCAAAAATAAATAGCTTTCCAAATATTTGGCGTATACAGTAGTCAGATATTTGTCACGAGATTATTCATTCCCCTTGAGCTAATAGTGTTGGTAATGATAATGGTAATGGTGTTCACCGTATTATAAATAATGAGCCATAGGTACTAGTGGTCCATTTGGGGCAATGAAATATATCCTTGCTAATCTGTCCTTTCATTAAAGATACATCTATATATCAATATGTGTTTGTGTTTTATTATTAAATATGTTTATTTATTTATTTATTTTCATATAAATGAGCACCATCTGAAGTGTAACTTCTGTGGTGAAAGTAATGACAATCGTGCTATATATATTAAAAGTAGATGATTAATCTTAGTAATGTTTTGCAAAGTTAATGAGACAGTAATGTATCCATTAATCTATCCTTCAGTATACTTTATTTAAAATGCATGATACCTTCCTGCTGTGCTTGAGAATATCAGAGCATAAAAGCGAAATGTCCATAGTTCAATGTTTGTAGCAACTCTGAAACTTGCAAGCCACAGTAATATCAACTTAGCCCTACCACAGTATCTTACTTAGTGAAAGTTTCACATTGCTTAGGTGTACTTACATTTGTTCAAATGTGAAAATGAATTAAATGAATAAAAGAATCAGAGGAATGTTAATCATAGTATTACCAGTACAATCATGAGACCAAGAAAACTCTTGGTGCCCATGTTAGATAAGCTAACCAACAAATAACAGTTATCACTCGCTCAAGACTGGTATAGCTGTTAACCTTTGCTCAGGTTGTCCTCAATCTTTTACCTTGACTTTCTGTGCTATTGCTCAGAATGGCAACCTGTGTAGAATTTTAAGATGTGCAATATGAAACATTAAGACCATGAGACAATTCACTGGTTTTTTTCTCTCCTGTACCCGCCCTCATCAGATGGCCACGCTGACAGCCACCAACTGGCACAAACCAATCCCGCTCATCCCCTGCCTCTCTTGGACCAGTGCCACGCCCGTCTTCACCGAGGGGGTGCTTAGTGGGTCCATCCCTTGGCCCCTGCTGGTCACCCAGTACCTTGGACACACGGAGTACGAAGGGGAGATTATGAAGAAGCTGAGCAAATGCCCAAAGGTAAGAAAGCTTGGTGTGGACATTTTAGCCTACTGTGAGCATTGGTATCATTTTGTCATAGAAAACAAACGCCCCCAACAAACACAAAGAATAGCCTACCAGTATATATTCTTCATTCTGTGTTTGCAACTATATGTATGAAAACATTGCAAGGATGCTTGCCATGTTTGTCGAGGTAGGATACACACATAATAGAACACTGATATTATCCATTATTATCCATACAGAGGATTTTTAGAGCCCAAATACAAGTGTTATTTTTATCAACGCACCACATACCCTCCGACCCACTTAGAAAGTTTGTTGAACTCGACCAATATTTTTTGCTGAGGCGACCAATATTTAAAATATTGGACGGCAAGAGGGGGATTCCCCAAAGTTTTTATAAACTGCACCATGATTGGTTGAGATATATACGAGATGACATGAAATATGAAGAAAAAACTTCTGTGATTGGTCAATCACGAATTAACTAAAATATCGTTCCTTCTAATATTCTGTGTTTATACAAACAAATTTCATATATCAATTAATTGAAATTGTTTTTCATGCAATTTTTCAAAATATCACTTTCATAACAGGAAATAAAATTTAGGTTTGATGAAAACAAGTTGCATTTTTTTTTGTGTGTGGATGCAGGCGGAAGGCGACGATTGACCAGCTCTGCTCAGCGCTACTGCTAGATAGCCCACGCGCGATATACAAATATACATGTAGCCGGCCGCCGCTTGCATTCGCATGCACGATATGCATATTGCAGTTACTGTACGTGTACATACAAGTAAGTTATGTAAGTACGTGTACAGTAGGACTACAGTACTAGTTGTGGTAGTAGCCTAATGCGATCTTTCATGATCTACGGTAGATGTGACGTGAATTGTTTCTCAGATCTCGGATACAAATACATCTAATTCTGGTCTAAATTAGCTAGATCTCGGTCTAACAGTAACATGACGGCTACCTTGGAGACATAGATCTCTGTTTTATCAGAGACTGAAGTGGATTAACTTGCACTGAAGAGTGTACATGTACAGGTACCATACCCCATGTCAGGATCAAGTACAGTAGGAGACCATTCAGCACTTGGAGACAGAAAGAGTAGGCCTAAGTGAAAACATTCTTTGCTAAAATCCTCTGTAGGATAATAATGGTAATATTGAACGTCCTATTTTCGGTTAATACAAGGAAATATTGGACTCGCTAAGCAAAATATTGGACTCGTCTTCGACTCGTCCAATATTTGTGCATAGCTCGTCCAATATTTCCTTGTATTAATCTCAAGGCCATCCAATATCATATAAATATTTTCATACTCTTATATACTAGAGTTTGCTCATGGGCTTGAATAAAAAAAAAAATGTATCTATGACAGGTTACCTTGCAGGCTCGTGATGTTTAGGAGGAAGCTTTCTATAGAAATTATTGATCGAGTTTCCAAAATGAGCTCTCTGCTCCATCTCTTCAATCTAGTTCTGAAAAGTGACAGTTTGTATCTATGTATGCCATTTGTCAGCAGTAGTTTACTTTACAGGTATAATCTCACGTCATGCCTTGTTTTATGTACAGTCTCTTGATGTAGATTTTACACTGCATTCCTACAAGATCATTCATATTCATTGTGCCGAAAGTGTAAATATGTTGTGTCTTCATTTTACTCACTCGACAGACTGATGCCTTTAGGATCGGACAAGAGTTTGTGTGGAACTATCCAGAGAGTCTTAAGGACTTGAAAGAAGTCAAACTTGCAAGGAAGTCCACTGCCCAAGGCACAAATGACACCAGTAAATCAGAAATACTACAGGAAATGTCTTCAGCAAGAGTTCAAGAGTGTCTTTCAGGATCAACATCAGGAGCCAAAATGGCTGATGGCGACGCTCAAAGGGATTCAAGAAGGAAGGTGATGGAATGCAAAGAGTCTGAAAGCTCATCAACAGTGAAAAATTTTGAAAGCCTAGACACTGAAGTGCCGTCAGAGTCATTGACCAGTAAGAGTGCAATAGAATTGGAGACCATGGCAAAAGACAGCTTACAGGCAACAATCGTAAAGTCAGTTTGGCAAGAGAGTATCCAAAGCAAGAGTGTGGAGGATCGGGAAGCCAATGTCTGCTCAGCAGACATCCGTAGGCATGACGGTGAGCCAAGCCATTCCGTCCAAGCTGAGCACAGCGGCCAAGCTCATGATAGGAGGAAAGGCACGTCGGGCGGTGAGAAGGTGCTTGAAGTCAGATCAGCCGCTACTGAGACCACTATCAAGTCTTTCACAGTTAGCAAAAGCCAAGCTGTCAATGGAACATCGTCTGTGCACTTACAGCAAAAGATCAAGATCACAAAGAATTACACAGATATAGCCAGAAATTCTTCAAAAGGTATTTTGGACACCCTATTTGTGATTCTTTCTTATGGCTCTACTTTTATGTGCCTTCATTTCCTCATGTACTTCTATTGATTTGCTGTTGTAGTCTTCACACGCAAACCTTGTATATAAAATGAAAATTAATATGCTCAAAGAAAGTCATTTTGCTAGAGTTCTGCCTGGACCTATAACTCTTGATCATGAGTTTTCATTCATGCTTGTGCTTTCAATTATAAGTCAATTCCTAACTCGGTGAAATCCTCTAGATGGTTTGTTTTCATTCCTGATAAAAGACGAGTAATGCTGATGTTAGGTATGTAGCAGTTCCTTGATGTCTGAGGAATAACAAACATATAAGTTGACCTTTTTTTTTTTTTTTGTTGTTCCTTGTGTTTTTCCCAGGGATTGGTGACTACAAGGACCTCAAGAAAGAGGCCCTGGAATTCATGCGGGGTGTCATGGATGTGACAACTTTTGTTGGTAATTTCTCTGTTCCGGTGGACCCAAGTCTAGTCATCGTGGTGACCGCCCTGAGGGACGGTTATATCCCCAGGAAGGGTGTCCCAAGTTTGGAAGACCTTTGGCCTGGTGTGGAGGTAAGATGAGAATAAGATTATCTACCACTTACCACTCCATACCTCTTACACTCACCACTCCATACCAGTTACCACTTACCATCACTTACCATCACTTACCACTCCATACCACTTACCACCACTTACCACTCCATACCACTTGCCACTCCTTATTACTTGCCACTTACTCATCCATATCACTTACACTTACCTCTTCTCAGCACTTACCACGCCATATCACTTACCACTCCATACCACTTATCACATTCAATACTACTCCATCTGTGTCAATTACTACTTACCACACCATTTGTGCCACTTACCACTTCATACCACTTACCACTCCATACCACTTACCACTCCATGCCACTCACCACTCCATACCACTTACCATTTCATGCCACTCACCACTCCATACCACTTGCTACTTTCCACTTCATACTACCCGCCACTTGCTACTCCATACTATACTTGCCACTTACTCCTCCATATCACTTACCACTTTGCATGTACCTCTCCATACCACTTACCACTCCATACCACTTATCTCTTACCACTCTATACTACTTGCACTTTGTACCACTCCATGCCACTTCTTTAAGTGAAGCATCTACAGTCCAACCTCAGTTATCTGGCCATGTCGGGACTGGCAGGCAACTGGATAAGTGATTCAGCTGAACAAGGGAGATATGCTCAAATATGACACTTTCTCGCACATTCTGCTTGGGGTATACAAACATCAATTTACCAATGCTGTGATTATTTGCTTGGTATTGCCATGTTCTATGATTCGCATGATACAGAAATGAAATGAAACGTGGGTAAGCTATTCCTTTTCATATGTGTGTTTATTTGGTTGATAGTGACCAGGTATGAGATTGAGATCTTGACTCATCAATTTCATACTGCCACTTCATGGTACCACTGCAGTCCACTGCCACTTCATGGTACCACTGCAGTCCACTGCCAGTTGACTAGTGTATCATCAAATGCCATCGTCTCGCTCAGGAAATACGACTCAACTTCAAATTGGGTGCACAAATTTTGCAAATTTTCAAAAGTTTCACCAACAAATCATTCACAGGAATATAAACTCCATGATTATTTGAGATTTGGCACTGGAAATGCCTGAAAAACATGAAGAAAATCTTAAAGGTGCATGGTCCCGGTGTTTTAGTCAAATGCGTACGCGGGCGCACGGCGCAAGTTTCCTATAGAGACCTACACTGTCGACTTCTCTATGGCGCTTACGCTTTTGCCCACTTTCCCGAGTCCGAAGAAGTCCGATTCACTGTAGTCAGTGGTCCGATCATAGTTCGGCTCATGATTCGGCTGAGGGGAATGACAGCTTTAGCAAACTTCTTTGTGATGTCATAATAACAAGCACATATTCACGCATCCTGGCATTACTACAGACTGCGCGATGCGCAAAGAAGACAACGAAGGCAACGTTACTTAGCAACACCTACGCACTTTACTTTTGATGACAGCTCAACTTTGGTAATCTTCGTATCAATGCTAACGGTGATCGGCAGTTTTATCAACAGCGCCATCTGCACTACCGGGACTATGCCCCTTTAAGCCAGTCAACACCTGGATAAGAAAGAAAGATCCGGTAAAGTGATGGCTGGGTATATTAAGCCGGACTGTATTAATGTTCTCCATCATGCTGGGCCATCATTGTGTATGTGATTATACATCTTTTTGCCAAAACACCACACCGACCTTCTAGGGCATTCATTTTCTCTTAAAAGATTCTTCTTCCATCTAGATGCTCACAATATCTTTCTCCTTTCTGATCCTTAACATTACTTCCCCTCAATTTTTCTTGTGTCTGCTGTCCAGAACAATGTCACTTTTCATTTCTGTACCACTACTCATCTTATGTTCAGCCCAGATGTGAAGAACATTGAGTGCAGCTTCTCATCTGATGAAGAGAGAGGTTTTAGAATAATCCATCTGAGTGTAAGGCACTCGAGTAATGTGAGCAAGCGACATTAAGGGCATTAGTATGTGTGAAATTATATCCAATAGTTTGACTGCAATTCAATATTTTTGGTTTTGTTTTAACTTTGATTTTGTCTTGTGTGTTTGTTATTTTTAACTTCTGTAATTGTTGTTGATGTTACTGGCCGTACAGTGTGATGTAGGCATATCAAAAGATGAGTAATCGTAATGAATGCATCTCAAACAAATGACAGAAATCGGGCAGAATAAAGCCTTGGCCAATTACTAAAACTGCCTCTTTTTCCCTGCAAAGGTTCGCTATGTTGACTGCGGGCACATTTCAGCCTTCCTCTTCAAACAGACAGAGTTCAGGTAAGAGTTGTCAGCCATTTATAAGAGTATAAACCTTTGACACTTGGACAAATTTGGCTTCAACACAGCCCAAGTATTTTGTTGTGCCAGTACATGCTATTTAGTGGCACAGGGTCCATTTTTTGTGATGTTGAATTTATAAATAGTGTACGAAATGCGTTATCATCAGGATACACATTGACACATCATGTTTAAGCATTAGTCATGCATTGGCATTCAATGCCATGACACATTAGCAGTGGTAATTGTTTTGTATTTTTCTTGTTTGGTCACATGACTCGTTTCAATTGGTTCTAGTACTTCCACACTTCTCCGCATATGGCACGCATTAGAAAGGCTACTGGTAATTTGTACATTCATTGCGCATAGAGGGTTCCTTGTAGTTCACAAAAGTTTCATGAAATTTGCCCATTAATTTAGTTGTGCCCAAATTTTGATAATGTTGAAAATTCTGTCACACATTTCACACATTGACTGCATTTGCCAACATCCTTCTGCTCGTTGCCATGTATGCATTGGTACGAAATTCTACATGCCAACTTGCAGAAATTCACTATCAGTTTGCAACTCCTTTAACAAAAGCTTAAAATTAGCAAATGTCTGTGTGCTATTTTGCATGTTATTGCAAACAATGAGGTAGCTTTGTAACCTTTTATAATGCCAGAGTACTTTGATAAATTCTGAATGGTCCAATTACATCTGATTGTTTGTCATTTTCATTTCACAAGGTCAAAGGTCATGATCACAAACTAAAAGCTATGTTCGTCATTCATGTCATGTTTGTTTGTTTGTTTGTTTGTTTCAGGAAAGCCATCAACGATGCCTTCAGCAAGTATCTGGCCAAGTACGATAATGACGACAACTGTGCAAAGAGCAACTCACAGTCAGCAGCAGAAGTATGACGGAGCCTCTAGCAGTATGGTTTTATAGCATCACTCGCTGTATCTAATACAGGTGACCCCCATTATAGCAAAGCCCACAGACTGGCAGTTTTCTTTCGTTATGTCGAAATTTCATCATAGCTTAATCGTGAAGTATATAGGGATACTGTGTACACCATATATTTTGCGAGTCTAAATTTTCGCGAATTGGGACTTCCGGACGATTTCGCGAGTGCTTAAATTCGCGATCATTGGGTCCTGTACTTAACGGAGAAGTGTTCATGTATACGTCACATTCACATCGGGATCAGAGTAAATATTTTCGCATGTAATTTATAGCACCTGACTAGCGAAATTCGCGAAAATAAAAACCTCGCGAAATATTTGGCGTATACAGTATATAAATTATGTTTCCGGGATCTGAATTTATACTACTTGTATCAGGAATTTGTTACAACAGGAGTGCACTGTAGTATGTGAATTGTACGTGTATATTATCTTTTATGAATCATGACATCTTCAGAACATATGTGGATATGGTATGAAGGACATGAAAGTTTGGCATATGGTCAAGAGCAATTTTGTAGGGACTTTTCAGCAATTTCAAAATCCACTTGAAAATTATGTGTTTTGCAATTTATTTTCATCAATTTTTCCAAACATTTGGTATGATACACATGTACCATTTTGAGAAATGTTATCATTTGCAAATTTCTTTCAGTGACTAATTTTCTTGCCATCCAATACTGAATGCTGCAGGCAAGAATTTGTCAAAAGAAAATCTTCCGTTGTTTCTCGATTGCCTCTGAAATTTTTAATTTTGATTGGAAGTTATAATTTCACATTTGTGTTCCTTGTACGAGAGGGCATCAAACATACGCCTGTAGAGCAATATATGTGTTTATATAGCAGACTACATTGTTGTAGATAGAAACCGACATACTTTTTTGCTTAGAGGTTACAAGGCCTTATTCTCTGAGCACAATAATCTGAACCTGGTGTGACTAATCCACTTGTAATATTTATGGAATGTCGTGAAGCAAACTTCCTTATCGTTGTCCGTTGGTGTACTTCTTTCAGGAAATGTATAAATTTAATATATCTCATGAAAAGCATTTAAATAAATTTACTGTATTATCGATCTACAGGTGATATAATACGATAAGTTCAGGCCATCTACGGAAAAGCAGAAATGATTTTATGTTTGATGGATCGGTCGATCTGAAGCATTCAATCAAAAAGGATGGAGTAGATCCACTTTTCAGCTAGCATTTAAAACTTTCTCAACAGTTGATGGTTATCTTGCAAACACATTTCCCACAATTTGTAGTTTTTGTTTTCCCTTTATGCTTCTCTTCAGTCATTCAGCTAGATTATTTGAAGCTTTTAATGCATGACTCACTCATGACTGGACTTTATTCATCAAATTAAGAGTTTTTGTCAGTTACTTTTTGATAGACTTACTTTAAATATGGCATGTTCTTTTATCTGTGTAGGCAATCATATTCCCTTCATCAGCATTGTATAACTTTGATAAAGTATAAACCATCAAGGTATTTCTGTGTGTATCATCATACCGTAGCATTGGCATTTCATGTCAGCATAGACTTTAAATAAGTCGGTGGTCAAACAGCTGATTGTTCGTGCAATGAAAAAGAAAAGAGTATATTTCATTTCGTGAGTTTACGCAAGAACTCACAGTGAGAGAGCCCGCTCGACGCGCACGCAGTCATATCGCTTCTTCGCATGTTATGCACAAGGGAATAAGTTCCCTCCTTGCAGTCTAAATAAAGTTTTATTCGTCACTTTTACCGTGCATCATTGCACCATCATTGTTTTGTGGATTGTTATTATTTGTAGCTCAGTTAGAGCTGACTTTTGTTTCGGAAGTGGACTTTTATTCACGAGAATTGCGGGATGGAAATTCCGCTTATTTATTTATTGAAGGGTTTATTTATTCATATCACATCTCGTAGCCCAAGGGCTAAATTGCGTATAATATAACAAAATATTGTAACGTGAGAGTGTCCTTCGTCTAAAATTCTGTTGCTGCCACCACATGGTTTTAGGAGTCATGACCTCCGTGATCAGTTGACTTGGTGTCAAGCGACCCTAACAGTGGAGTGAAAGGCTATCTTAGAACAGCTGTGAGCAGGAATAGTTATGTCAGACACTAGGCATGTGATTGGTTGTAACTTGATCTTAGAAAACAGCGTGTGTGTCTAACTGTTATGTTGTGTGCACATACACTTAACATTCACTACTGCGCATCCAACAGTCCATAATCAGCACACGCGCGCAATATGCAAACCACATCTAAGCACCTCATGGTCTCACACCACACGTGCAGCCAGTGTCAAAGTTCCACGCTACAGGCAGCCTCACATTGCCACTCCACTACACTAACATTGTCACAAACACCACACTTCGTCTCGCGAGTAGCATGGTAATATTCAATTGCTTCCGAGCGGGTTTATAATTCGATGGAGAAAGGCGTCCGCATCAAGCAGACTTATTGTGATAATTTTACCTACATGTACTTAGACTTCAAACTACAACTGACTTGTTCCTAAGGAGAACATACAGGCTACAATTCACACTACGATACGACTACAGGAAACTGGTACTTCACATCAACACTCACTGGACACTAATCATGACGCACAGGCAACCAGGTATGTACAAGAACAGTAGTGACAGTAAGAAATTGTAGTTTACAACGTTAGGTTCAGATGTAATAACCTTGATCACTTGTTATTACAGAACTATTTACAAGGCATTTGGTCTTTGGAAACCATAGTAAAATGCAATTCAAACAAACTCATTTACACTTTGTACAATGTAATTGTATGTGTATCTCAGTCCACTTAACGTTAGAGTTCTAACTTCATCCGTTCTACAATATGTAGATATACTGATGGTACTTGTATGGCTCTGTACTGACTGTAACAAAAGAGAAAAGAAAAGCTAAGTGCAGACATTTTGTTTAAGAATAGGAAAGGTTACCGTGGGACTAAGTATCTTCACATAAGACTAAGTATGTAGTAAACCCTCACACACAATTCTGTTGCCTACTATTGTAACTAGTAGAGTTTATTTTAACAGTAGCTATCCTATCGTTTAGAGCAATGCTTAGATTCTATATTTGTGACATTTAACAACCGTTCTTTCCATCCTTCATTACGTTCTTATCCACAACCATAACCTTGCTCCGAGCAGGCCCCTTATGTACTCTCTCGGTCTTCCAAACCTCCTACCTAGTTAATATGACAGTGTCTCTACCTCAGATCCCCAAACGTCCTCCATGTCCTCATGCCAGCAATCAAACATTAACCACTCTCCAGTATAAAAACATTCTTCTTCCCAATCCACTCCTCTGCACCCTACGGCGGGCTTTCATGGCCTTTTCCGCCCCAATTACTATTCCCTAACATGGTCACTGGTTTGGTGCCACACAGTGCCACTTCGAAGACATAGCAATTTACACACGTTCGCTTATAGTTACTGGCCTCAAGATTCTATCTCCCGGCAACTATGACAGGTAGATTCTTCTCATAAAAACAACTGTCTGTGTTTTCCAACCTGTTCCATAACTTTCAAGAACATTTATAAGTAACTATGAGAATTTATATTTTCAACATTGGCATCTAGTACAATCCTCACATAAAAATGTGAACCATCACTACAAAAGTGAACCACTCTCCTTAATGCCAAGTAAAGTCTATCACACATTCTATCGTTGGGGGGGGGGGGGGGGGGAATGGGGGAAGGGGAACAACGGCAGGCAAAAGGTCCAAATTCTCCAACTGACATGGTGGCTGGAACCCAGGTTGGTTCAGATCCTCTTGCTTGCCAGACTCCAGCCTAGATGCAGGAATGATACTAAGATCACATTCACATGTGGATGAAAAATACAAGTTATGCCTATTTGGCAAGTAAACACCAGGCTCTGTATTGCTAACGCCATGTACCATCTTTCGACTGTGCTTGTTCAGCACGAAAACTGTTATCCTTGTGCAGGATTTCCACTCCAGATGGGTCGACAATACTCAGGAGTCAGAGTTGAAAAGGGGGGGGGGGGGGGGGGGGGGGGGGGTAAGGGTAGAATAAGGGGGGGGGGGGGGTACATACATGTACCTGTACTTGCACAAGCATCAATACTGCTGAACCGTGCTAACTTATATGGAGGGAAGATGCTTTGCAATGCATCCATACATGCTATACTTGCATGTATACACATCCTTATACAATCTTATTTATGCCTTTGTAACATACTGACTTCTGCTATAGATTCCTATTACACACATTCGTTCCATAGTAATCTTGCCACAATACCTGGACTTATACTTCATAACCTGTCTACAGCTGTATACCAATGTAATGTATGGTCACCATGCCAAAGAATACCAACTTAACCAGTACAGTAGATTCAATTGTACATCACTTGTTTACTATTGAGGTACGCTTTACCACTTCGAACTAAGTTCTTAATGTATGGCAAAGTTTCTGTAAATTGGTATTACATAATAAATGGATGATTTACCCAGACCACAAAAATGTTTCTTTTCTGCATTCCAATTCAAAAGTATCAAAATTCACATCTACTGAAGATGAGCCAAACATGAATAATTGTGTCATGAAAAGTTATTAATGTGTTGAAAATCCGTAGTCATAGAGAGAGTCCAAAAAGTCAAGAATATTTTAATAAATCCATGTTCCCCTATCGTGGGATCCCCGGATCCCAAATTTGCACCTCTCTTTGCCCTCTTCTGTTGTCTCTCCTTGGTCTCATCTAATATAAACAGTAAATGAATTGAATCATGAGACAATAAAGCATACGACTGAATACAGTATCTCCATCTTGGTCTATATCTTCTATTTGTCTAAGTTGTTACACTTTGGTCACTTTACTATTGAACTCCTTCTATACCATCATTGCCAACAATCATTCTTAATTATCAACATTTAATATCATGAAACCAGATACATCAGTCACTGACATATATTATGACATAGCTCTATGAGGCATAAAAGAAAGCAAGTGAGACTTACAGTGATGGAGGTTGAGGACGATTGATGAGAGAACTGGTGTGACTAAAGAAGTGATGCTGATGAGAGTGCTCGCAGAAGTGAATTTCCCGAAAAGTGACGAATCAAGCTTCCCGCCGCCTTTATATACGGCGATTCTGGCCGCTCATTGGCTAAAAGTCCCGTAATTAAGCCCTTTGTTGTACTGCGCCCCCTACGTTAGCGTTCAATATCACCAAGACAACTAACGGGTTGCACATCTAATACACAGGGGAACCCGCGAACTACAAATGGGACAGTCGGGGTTCGGAGTATAAATCAAGCTTAATTATTCAGGATACACATCAAAAACAATGAATTATGGTAATTTAGAAGTATGAATACCTCACAGCTTGACCAGCTACGGAAACAGGTATTGTATGCACCTTAGATTCATGTGACAAGTTAGGGTTCGCTAAACAATCGCAGCTTAGTCCCACATACTATAATCTATGGTGTTATCGGTACCTCCTGCCTACAATGTGTAAAATGAATGTGTAATGTATCATGATCGTGATTCTGCATAATATCTAAAGTCTGCACTTAGAAAAAGATTTTTGGGAAAAATGTACTGGGGGGTATTCACCACAATATGTACATACAAATTCAAACATTCAGACAATTACAGAATAACGTTGGTGGGGTGACAAAACCTCGTATCTCAAAAATGTCAAATGTTCAGGAGAGCTAAAAAACATGGCTGCCATAACATGTAAGTCAATGGAAACAGCCAACTTTTATTTATCATTTGTGACCTTATTTTTGCAGATGGGCATATAAGGATTGAAAATTACATAGTAATCGTTCCTAGCTTCAATATAATGAAGAAAACTCATTTTCACCAAATATTGAGATACGAGGTTTTGTCACCCCACCAACGATAAAGCATTTACATGTGTGATAGAAATGAGTGGGAAAATATCATAATTACACAAATCAATAGGTTGAGCATTATGCAAGATAAGAACATATTCCGCATTTGTCAAAACAAACAGAACTACACAAAAAATGCTGTGACGACTGATTTGCCTCTACTCCAATAAAGCTACAAAACGTCAGGTTTACATGACTGATGAATAAAAGATATTTAGAAATGTGATTGCACAACCCCCAATATAATTAAATCAACTGTTTTTAAAGGCATGATTTACCATTTGCAGATGAAACAAAAACCCATTATTAGTGCTTTAAAACTGCTATGTGAGTCAGGGATAGAAATAACCACTGTTAGAATTTTAATCCGTATAATCGATGTTAAGCGTTGTTAAATACACAAAATGTGAACAATAGTTATAATAAGAAATGAATGTTTCCAGACTAAACCATCTGCAGTTACGGTTTATTGAGAAAAACACTGATATCTCCTTATATTTTAGGCTTTATTGTGAAAATTGTATATGGTAGGATGTTTTGTGACACAACAGACCTACACATATGCATCAAATGTGATATCTTGAACATTTTGAAATCACTGCTCCCAAAGGTAAACATGACCTTTAAATTTCATAACAAAATTTCATTCTGATGGCTGAATTATCACATGTAACTTATATACCCTAGCACTCTCAACCGACCCCTACAAAGCCCCGTGACCCACATTCTTCTTTAAACATCATCAAAGTAACAACATCAAATTCACAGAATAATTCGTCTAACTGTCCAAAAATATGGATAAAAATTTCATTTTTCTCCACTCAGAATTTGCAGAAATATGGGGAAAAGATAACATTATGAGAGTGATTCTCAACGTAAGTATCAGTACGGAAGAGATGTGGAGTAGAGATACGAGAGGGATAGGGGGAGAAGGAGAGATAAAGATAGGAATAAGTAGATATGTATATACAATACATATACAGGTGTACACAATACACACAAATACACAGTCATTTGCATATACACACAAATAAACAAACCTTTCTATGGGGGGGGGGGGGCAGAGTTAAAAAAATAACATATTTATGTCCTGCATAGCTTTCTCAGTAAAACAGATATCATAAACCACACATATTTTTAACAGATATTGGAAAAATACAAAGATACTCAGTGATGAACAGCAACATAATCAGAAAAGTAGCCCCATCAAAATAATAACATTATCAGTGAAAATTTCGCCTGCCAGACAGATGGGAAGGACAAGGCAAACTGGATAAAAAAGGGTCTAACAAATATTTGGATGTTTATATAATACATACATATACAGGTATAATCATACTGTACATACATATACAGTCATATGCATGTACATACATAAATGGAGACGTTTGTATGGGGATGCAGAATGAAAAAATGACACATTTATATCCTATTTGGCTTTCACAGTAATAAATGCATACATACATATTATCATGGACCGCACACTTTAAAAATTGCAAAGATAAAGAGATACAACAATGTGAAAGGGAAGATGGCCCCATTAAAATGATACAGAGTCAATGAAAGATTTCACCTGATGGTAGAACAGATGGAAAGACCAGGGTAGAATGGGTAAATGAGGGGTTTAGTAAAGATAGAGAGGGAGAAGGAGAGATAAAGGAATATGTGAATGTGTGTATACACAAATAGGTACATTGTAGTATAATTGGGTTTATATTAAAGCTTGAGTTACACTCTTTCAGGTAAGATAAATGATTTGGAGAATTTCCTACTTTTTAAATTTTGCGTTGTTTTGGCTCAATTGTACATCGTTAAAAATTTTGACCCATCTACATGAGCACTTTGTGTCTCCTTTGACTGCCTTCTGGCCTCTTTTCTCCTACTTCTTCTCTTTTCTAACTTGACGTTATGTCGTTGGATCTCTGTCTTCTCCACCTGCAGTTTCCAGATTTTCAGGTTCATCTCAGATACCTGCTGATCTAAAGTAGCTGCCTTACAATACAGATTTGAATTTACAGCTTGCTCTTTTCCCTTCTCCAAATAGGAAACCTGTCTTAGGAGGCTACTGATAATTTCTGTTAATTCAGTTAGGCGGTCCTGGTGTACAACTTCACAACTGTGATTAGAAACTTCTTTTGCCTTGTGGCACTCGGTGCCAAATTTCTTACTGCGTGTTTTTTTCCCATGTGCATACTCATAGCCAGACTCGTGAAGAGCCAGTCTTGCTTTTTGGAGAAGATTCCCTCTGTTTTGCAGAAGTGATGGGTCCTCTTTGGCTAAGGAAAGTGCCACTGCATTGATTCTCTTGCCATAACGATTCACATGTTTCCCATCTCTGCCAAATATCTTTGCCCTTTCTTCTATATCTCTCTCAGACAGCTGGCCACAGTGCGACTGGCTGGATTCCTGCACTAATGGAGGCTCTGAGCTGATCTTGGGGGTGCCACCTTTAGCGATAACCAGGGCTGACTGTGATGTTGAAAGCTTTGCATATGAAGGTGCTGCAGTTGTTGAAGGTGCTGAAGTTGTTAAAGGTGCTGCAGTTGTTGAAGATGCTGCAGTTGTTGAAGGCATTGTAGCTGATGCAAAATGGAGGATTATTTTGTCTTTGTCCACTAGGACATGGTTTGGTTCATCAACATATTCCTCAAAGAATTTGTCATACACCAACATTCTGTTCACTGAAAGATTAGAAATAACTGCACAAGCCTCTTTCAACTCCTTTTCTACTTCAGCCATGGTTGCTGCCATAAGAGATTTTTTGATGACCTCTTTCATCTCAAGAACGGCTGTGGCAAGGACACGTGCTTTTGGTGTATTCACACTGGTCACACCCTGCGGAAAATAAACAAGTGTTATGTGTAATGAGCATTCGTCAATACATGAGAAATTTTTTGAAATTATTAGTGTTATCATAGCAATGCAGTTTCCCACACATCCATAAAATATGGTTGCGTATAAATCTTCCAATCAAGACCAATGTGTGTGCCAAGTCTCGTGAGCATTGGTCAAAAACTGAGGAAGTACTTCACTCCTCAAAATTTTCCCCGATTTTCTGTGATAAATATGCCATTACCATAGCAACAGTTTCCCATTCAACCCAAAAATATGACTTGCACATCTTCACATCAAGACCAATGTACATGCCAAGTTTGATGACTATTTGTCAAAAACTGAGAAAGGACTTCGATCTGCAAGATTTGCAACAGACCGCCCGTACTCTGATTCCTATTTACCCCCCTTAAACTTTGTTTGGCAGGGGTATAAAAAACAAGAACACCAATGATGTAATGCTCATCATGCATTGAGCTAAAGCAATACAGGCAATTTTCAATGAGTTGACACTGAAATGAATAAGTTATTAAGATATGTATCATGTACGTTTAGGCAGTTCACAATAAAGATCAGGTTAAATGTCATGTCAAAATGAAACATTGACCTGCATCAGAGAGGCATGTAAGTACTTTTCTGCAAGTCAGCAAATGGAATAAAACAAGCATTTAATTGTGATTCTAAATAACTTTACATACATTCATCACTTCAAATGCTTCCCTAAACTTTTCATGGCCTGGGATATTGATTACGGATCACTGATGATGATTGTGTTACTCAGAACGTGTAATGCAGCATTCCATTTAAGTGTCACCATCAAATTCAATTGAAGTGAAATTTCACTTCATTTATGACATTCAATTTGTCCAGTACTATTGAGTATGGCACATTTTACCCCTCTTTTCAAAATAGCCATCTCTTTAAATTCTAGGAAAATTTTCATTTTGTTTTTAAAAACTATTTTACCTTAATTTCCTTGCTCTGGCTTTGTTCAGCCACCTCCATTTTCCTTCCTCTGAATGCCTTGACTTGAGTCTGAAAAACACTGGAAAGCAAAAGAGAAATACATTATAAAACTAGACCCTCATATGTTGTGTCAGTCAGTTTGAATACCATACCGGAACACAAGTTCTGCGATTCAGAACATTATACGCCCAAAGATTAATAAGCCAGTTCTCTTTCAGTTTCAATTAAAGCATAATTATGCCAACTCGGATTTGTTTAATGTTTTCAATAAAATGTGGATACCTTGGCAACACTTCGTCATATGCAAGGTATATCACCTTTATGCACATCTACACATCCATACCTTTCATCGCAACAAATATGAAACCATATAATCTTGACTGCATGCAGTCGAAATTAATGCCTCCGCCCTTTGCCAGATCTGAGAATATACACTTTGTATGAAGCATGAAGTATGAAGTTAAAATGTCAAACCATTCAAGAGTCATCTCCAGACCTGGCTACTTTTGTGTGTATTATGACCTCTGTGACCTTTGACCTTTGACCTCATGACCCCCAAATCTAATCAGATCATTGTCACCCTAGTATGCATTCATTACATGAGCAAAGTGTGAAAATGATCCGTCAAATGGTTAAGTTATCGTGAGAACGAAAATGGGACGGACGTACGGACAACCCCCAAAACATAATGCCTCCGACCACGTTGTGGCGGAGGCATAAAAATTCTGTTGAATAACAAAGGAGTTATCCGCACAAGCATCTGCTAACAGACAGACGATGAACACCATACCATAATACTACCTTTCCGGCATATAAAAATGCAGTACTAGTTTCTGCACTCTAGTTTCCAAGTCTATCTTTTTGTCTATCTTGTATGTTCTTCTTTTTCTAGCTAGTTTATTAACTTCATACGCTACAGTATCAGGGTTGGCATGATTTAAATCGGTTTGATTTAAATCGTGATTTAAATCACCCTGATTTTTTTTTATCACTGATTTAAATCACTTCCATAGCCGCCCAAACCCCCCCAGAAATATCACTGAAGATGATCAATAGTAGCCCCTCCCCACCACCAAGTCTCGTATTAAGCACTGGTCAAAAAAAGGAGGAAGCAGTTCTCTCTGCAAGATTTGTCCTGATTTTCTGCAATAAAAATGGCAACAGTTTCTGACACATCCCAAAAATATGTCTGTCTTCAAAACAACCAAGACCAATAAGTGTGCTAAGTCTTGAGACTATTAATAAGTGTGTTTTAATAGTCTTGAGCATTGGTCGAAAACTAAAGAAGTAGTTCACTCCATAAGATTTTTCCCTGATTTCCTGCAATAAATATGCCATCACCAAGGCAACATAGTTTCTGACACATCCCCAAAATATGTCTGGCATGTCTTCCTCCCAAGACCAATGTGTGTACTATTAAGTGTCATGAGCATTGGTCAAAAAATAAGAAATTAGTTCACTCTGGAGGGTTTTTCCCTGATTTTTTTTTATTTTTTAGATGAATATGCTATAACCATGTGTCAAGTTTCGTGAGCATTGGTCAGAAACTGAGGAAATAGTTCATGCCGCAAAAGTTTTCGATTGCAATAATTCTGCCGTTACCATAGCAAGTTTCCCACTCATAAAAAATACATTTGTATGTCTTGCACATCTTCTCACCAATACCAACGTATGTACCAGGTGTCATGAGCAATGGTCAAAAACTGAGTATCTGACTTTGCGATATTTTTCCCTGATTTTTTTAGATTAATATGTGCCATTACCATGACAACATGGTTTCTGTCACATCCATAAAATGTCTTGCATATCTTCCCACCAAGAACAATGTGTTCGCCCAGTCTCACGAGCATTAGTAAAAAACTGAGGAAGTAGTTCACTCCGCAAGATTTTTCCCTGATTTTCTGCGATAAATATGCCATTACCATGACAACGCTGTTTCCCACACATCAAAAAAATTATTTTTCACCTCTTCCCACTGATACCAATGTATGTACCAAGTATTAAACTTCGGTCAAAAACTGAAGAAGTAGTTCACTTCACAATATTTTCCATGATTTTTATTTAATAATATGCCATTACCATGGCAAAGAAGTTTCTGACACACCCACAAATATTTCTTACATGTTCCACCACCAAGATCATATTGTAGGGACAGTGATTTCCGTTTACTGGTAAATCAAAATGGAAAATCCGTTTGGGTTTTGTACTTTTCTGTTGAAAACTCATGGAACTCACCTTTGTAAAGTGGAATTCATGTTTTTGCTGTGTGCATTTTCTATGACAGAACAGAATTTCCAATTTAGCTCAAGTTTGAAACAGAATTACATATTTTCAGAAATGGAAAAGACCATTTTTCTAAACAGAAAATCACTGTCCCTACCTATGTGTGTGCAGGTGTTGTGAGTATCGGTCTAGAACTGAGGAAGTAGTTCACTCCGCAATATTTATCCCTGACTTTCTGCAATAAACGTGCCGTTACCATGGCAACAGTTTCCCATACCTTCGACAAATATGTCTTGCACATCTTACAAGACCAATGTGTGTGCCAAGTTTTAAGAACACTGGTCAAAAACTGAGGAAGTAAAAACAAAAACAAAATACATACCTTCAAAGCTTTGGACAGACAATTCCCCCGGCCTCCAGGCCCAGAGTTGCTGGGAAGAAGCACAGCTCAGCAGGTGCTCGCTGGTCGGCACTGGCTTGTCAGTGGCTTTTTGGCCAAGCTCGCCGGCAGGTACTGCAGTGTAGACATACGCTAGTCTGAAGCTCGTCAAGATGCATCGGAAGCTTGGTGTTCTTCTAACTATTCTATTCGTATTCAAAATAATAATTTAATAATATTTATATTTTGTTTTCAATAGACTTCTATTTATTTTTCTGACTCTATAAAAGAGGTACAGTAGTTTGTCTTTCATATGAATTAATTTTCATGCTTGAATTTTCATTTTTTTTAAATAGATCTAGATGGTGTATTTTGATCAAAATGTTATATTGCTAGGCTTGTGTACACATGTTAAATCTACATAGACGTCTAGTACATATCAGTCCGGGAAACCCTCTCGTGAGGAGGGTCCCTCCTCATGAGTATCTCCGTCCCCCTCGTGAGTACCTCCCGGGGCCCCCCTCACGAGGAATTTTTGTATTCTAATTATCTCTCACATCTAACAGAAATAAAACCGCGAGTTGGCACATTGATTTTTTTGTCCACTCTTATTGCTCAAATCAAGAAAAAAATTCCGTCCTGTTTTTCAAAAAAAATTAGAGTTTTAATAAATCGATGTCGCTCAACCTGTAGAAACATGCACTCAGACGACGTTTCGCGGTACGGCGATGACATATCTACTGGGGTGAGCTCACATGAAAGTTTCGCTCAATTCTACAGCGGCTTTGACCATTCTGCTGCAGGCAGACTGGTCACGCGATGGAATTGCAAATCTATCTTTGACTTGTATAGATCTACATACGCTTCAACAAGCAAACGATACGAAAAATACCAACTTACCTTTAATTTTGATTATTTCTACGCACATTTTTCCTCTTTTCAAAGTGGATATTTCATTCATGTGTTTTCAAATTTGAAATTCTAGGAGCTGAGTAGGTTTTCGTGAGTATCTTTGATGAGCTCGCGCATTGTTGGGCGGTTTCAAGACTATTTTGTGCGTGATTATCGCAGAAATATTCTCGTACTCGTCCATAGGTCAGTTGCCTCGTGTACACGAGTACGAGAATATTTATGCGATATCAAATCATGCACAAAATAGTCTTGAAACTGCCCAACAATGCGCGAGCACATCAAAGATACTCACAAACACCTTGCAGGAAACTGTGCGTAGAAATAATCAAAATTCAAGGTAAGTTGGTATTTTTCGTATCGTTTGCTTGTTTTATAAAATGGGTTCAAGAATGTAGCCAATTGGAAGCGCTGAAATGAGTCACGTGTGCGTGCATTATTTTCTTACTAACATGCACGGCCTAACGTCACAATGTTTACACTAGCAGTGCGCACTCAATCAGTTGTTACAAGTGCGTCACGCGCTACTATACGCGCCGTCAACCCTGTAAACAACTTCTAGTTCGGGCTGCTGCCAGCCGGCCTTTCTTGTGCATAACATGTGGCGTACGTATACTCTTATACGTACAGTACTTATATGTGCGGGATTTCCGAGTGCGACGTGCGTAAATGATTGGGATGAACATCTTCGAACATCTTGACTTTTGAGCGAGTGCTATATAACATGTAGCTGACTGGTATTGACCCACAAAGGTACGTGAAAAATGCTGTTTGTTTTCAACCCATTTTATAAAACAAATGATGCACAGGATTATTTTGTGGCGTTAGTGAAGGTGCGGCGCACTCAAGAGTATTGACAATGGTGCAATATAAGCCTTGTGCATGTTGCACCATTGTCAATACTCTCGAGTGCGCCGCACCTTCACTAACGCACTCTATCCTGTGCATCATTTGTATAGTAGCGTATGTATACAAATCAAAGATAGATTTGCGATTCCATCGCGCGGCCGGTCTGCCTGCGAAGCGGTCAAAGCCGCAGTAGAAACGAGCGAAACTTTCACGTGAGCTCACCCCAGTAGATACGGCATCGCCGTACAGCGGAACGTCGTCTGAGCACATGTTATTCCACGGGTCGCGCAACACCAAGTTATTAAAACTCTATTCTGGTCGCAAAAACAGGATGGAATTATTTGATTTGAGCAATAAGAGTGGAGTCAATATTCCAAAAAAATCAATGTACCAACTCGCGGTTTTAATTCTGTTAGATGTGAGAGTATTAACTTAGCTAAATACAAAAAAAAAAAAAAAACAAAACCAAAACAAAACCTCCTCGTGAGGGGGGGGGGGGGCGGGAGGTGCTCACGACAGGGACGGATACTCATGAGGAGGGACCCTCCTCACGAGTGGGGACCACCGAACTCTTGAGTTCTGTGGTGGGGACCCTCCTCATGAGCGTTTCGAGTCCCATGCGCTTGCGTACGGTGTACTTCAAAAACTCAGCCCAACTTATGAATAATTCATGTACATTCCGTGTACGGAAAAAATATTCGCTTCCCGGACTGATATTATCAGCGTAGCTACAGCACAGCTTGCACTGCAGTGCAGCTGGATCAAATGAAGTGAAGTTTTTCAATCACAGAACAAAGTGCTATGCTTGCAATATGCATAAATTTCAGGTTGTGGATCATTTGAACTAGAAATTGAGCAATACAAGTCATCCACTCGGAAGCCAGGTTGGCATTCGCTTTGCCGACTGCATGAACTGCATGAGCGTAGATCACTTTCACTACTCGAAGCTTGCATTTTACACAGCCCAGTCGCTGTACATGTGTCGCGACAGCGCTTTCGCATAGCGTAGTAAACAGCGTCTACACCGGTCGGGCTAGCATGTCGGCAAAGCTGCGCTGCGATACGGTATGTAGCATGATAGTCATGAACTGTATTACGTTTAAAACCATGCATGACTGTGCATGTGACCTGCAGTTGCAGTTGCAGTCGGCAAAGCGAAGGCCGAAGCGATTGATTGTGAACCTTCTGATACATTAAAAGACTGATGGAAGAAAAGGACTTGTATTTCACATTTCTGAAAAATCAGTGGTACCGGTGTGTGAAGCTGTTCATTGAAATTATATATTAAAAAGTTGTTCAAACTCACCAGAATCTCGCTCTCACTGTAGTCTAGCATCGACCGTCGACCGTGGAATCTTTAGCAAATGTCTCATAGAGGTGTGTCACTTTTTGTGACGGAGGGTACGTTATGTTGTATGGTAGCTAAAAGGTATGACGCACATTGGTACTTTGACGCACCTATCCGGGGGTCAAGAGGTGCGTCATACAAATGACAGCTGCATATTGTAGCGAGATTTCATTTGAACCTCAACCCTAGACTCGACCTTGCTGTATCAGGAGGATGGGAGGTAAGCTGAAAACCACGTGCACATATTATGTACATAAATCAATCTGATTGTGCCCTCTGCTGAAGCCCTGCAGTGGCTGATCTTCTAGCCCCGGATGCGTTTTTTTTTAAAGACGGCACAGATTAGGGCATGGCGCGTGTTAAACCTATGGGAAAAACGTTGGGTTAGGGTTTTTGGTTATGGTTAGGGTTAGGGTTAGGGTTGGGGTTAGGTTGGGGTTAGGGTTAGGGTTAGGGTTAGGGGGGGGGGGGGGTTAGGGTTAGGGTTAGGGTTAGGTTTAGGGATAGGGTCCCCGATAGATTTTTAGTTTCCCCAATCTGTGCCGTCTAAAAAAAACACGCGCCCGGAGGCGATTTTCGCCGGTGCACGTTGTTCTGTTGGGGCTGGTCGCAGTTTCATCTTCCAGCAATGTCCCTGTGATTTCCAAGAAGTTCTCCTTTTTAAAGTGACAAAAATGAGGCGATATATATTGACACTTGTTTCATGACATCAATTCAACCTATTATGAAAATGTGTCAACATATTATAATGGAGAAAGTGTTTTTAAGTTCAAAAAATTATCCCCAATAGTCCAGAATCTCTTATAACTGTCCCACATACCTCTTTTCGTGTAAGTGAGAACTGTACCTACGGTAAGTCAGACATATTGCCCTTTTTATTCCAGAGTTGCTATAAAGGCCTCAAAGAAAGTAATATCTTTATTACTAGAATTCTGTACAGACAGGTTTTGATTGTTAGCCAACATGTCATATGTTTCATTTGCAATTAGGCATATTTTTTCCACCAAAATATGTTGTTAGTATGGACTGAATCCTCAGAAACCGCTACACAATCAGGTACGAGGTAGTCCAACGTTGCGTTACTGGCACTAGATCAGGTGTCTCTCCATGTACTGTGAAACATTAGTTCTGGTTATGGATTTGTGTCAGGATAAAAATATTACTTCGTGCATAATGATGCATGGCCACTGTCCAATTCATTTCAAGCTATAATTCTGGTAGACCAATCAAATGTTCCTCTTGCTTGGTAGCCTCTTGTTAACTTTGGGGTCAGGAGTGGATCTGACTGTAATTGCCGACATAGTACTGACAGTGCATTTTGCAATTGCATGAGGCCACCAAACAAGAGCTAGATTTATCACTCTATAATTTTGGTAACCTATCCCCAAACTACACCCTCTCCAAACAAATTAATTGATATGAAATACAATTTTAGTAATAAAAAAAACAACAACTGCAGAATGATGAATGCTGAAAGTTGATGGATTCACAACTTCTTTGTGAAGAATGTTGATCAACCTGTCAGTGCGTGTTATTTCTTTTTTTTTTTTACTTTACTATCCTTGAAATCTATTTTATATTTGTTTGGAGTGGGTATTTGTTATATCAAAAAGCAAAAGCATGTGTACAATCAACATTATTTTACTCTTTAGTGCGTACGATCAAAATTATTTTACTCTTTGTAACTCAAAATGCAACTCATCATCTTGGCAAATTGCATCAGCTGGACAAATTTCTCAGTTGAGCCCTTTTGATGTATTGCAAGCAAATTCCAGTTGGTAGAAGATGAATGCAGAGATGCCAAGTTCAAAAAACTTTTATGAGTGAGATTTTTATGACTCGGCATCTCGGCGCTTGCGCGCATATGCACGCGAACGAGGGGGGGGGGGTGTCCCCTCATGGTAGGGAGCTTTTTTTAATTATTAGCTCTTAATGATGCGATCTGGTGCATAATTAAGTGACTATTTTTTACTAATTTTGAAAGGCAAAAGGGAAATATTCCTTCATTTGCAACTATCACTTTAATCCTTTGAGCTATGCTCCTTATTTTTAGCCCAAATTGCAGACTTCACCAGATGCGTGAGAAAAATGGGTGCCATGCGTGAGATTGTGAGACAGACCCTAAATGCTTGAGTCTCACGCAGAATGCGTGAGACTTGGTAGCTCTGTGAATGTTGAGCCCTTCTGAGAACTGTGTTTTGGCTGTAATCTTTCCCCCTCGTACAGTATACGATACCATTAACATGGTGTTTTGGGTTCGTTCATTCATATTATGAATGTGTGGATTAAGATGAAAGGACCCAAGGGGCAAGGTCAGAGGTCAAAGGTCAGTTGATTGACCCTGAAGAGACAAGTTTTAGTGATAGACCATTAAACTGCTTGGCGAGGATAAGATGAAAGATGATTGTATGGCTTCGAGTTCATGAAATACTCCCGTCGAGATGTTTTGATTACAACTGATTGACAAATTGCCGTGCATCGACATAAATAAGCACTGAATTGATCAGCGTTTGGTAGTAGCCATGACAAAAGAAATCATGGCTGTATGTACTTGAGCAGGATTCGAACCTATGATCTGATCTCCAGACAGGCATCATCTCCACTAGTCCACCAAGCTTTCACCTGACAACAAGTGCTGATTCTCCTCATAGTGTGCAGTGGGCACTGTATGGCTTGAATTCACTTGTGTTCAGACACAGATTTGCCTGCCTTTCCTTTTGTTTGTTTGTTTGTTTGTTTGTTTGTTTTTGTCGTATAAACTACATGTAAGAAGAAATACATCAATGGCGTATGAGGCTGAGGAAAAACTTGTGGCCCAGGGGAGATGGTGGTATAGCAATCTTGTTTGTGTTTTTGCATTCTTAGTAGATGTGCCATGTCTCTGATGTTGCTGTGTACTGCTCACACATCTTGTTTTCTTTACTCCAGATGCTTTATGAAAACTTCTAGAAAATAGTTGCATTGCCCAACAACACACTCCAAGAGAACCTGCACACATGGTTCGTCAACGTCTTTACTCAAGTAGCCTTGACTGACAATGATGGCTAATAATTTGGCAACCAGAAGCCCAAAAAGTTGATTGGCCAATTGTATGATAGTTGCTATGCAGTAGCGCCGTCATAATTTTGAATGCAACTTTAGCTTGTCCCTGATATACTTACCATTTCTGGTATGACTTACCAAAAAGGAACTTAAAATAATGTATGCATTGTGTGCTTATGCAAGAGTAAAAGCTGAATGTGAATACAAAATTCAAAATAAATACAGAACATGAATATTGTATTCCGTATACTTGCCTGTCTCATTGTGTCTTTGCAGTGTTGTGGTTCAACGTGAATTGAATGAAAATTAAATACACGTACACATAGTGCTAAACCAAGAAGGTACGAGGTTCACATTACCTCCTTGGCTAAACATAGGATCAGATAGCAAGATAGGCCCCCTGGTAGAAATTAACACAAATCGAGCTCTGTGTCAGGATATTTGAATCTTATCTTTCATATACAGTGTAAATTATATATATATTTTTTTCTCTCTCTCTCTCTCTCTCTTGGGTGGGGGAGGGCGGGGGGTTGAAGGGGAAGGGGATGGAAACCCAGTGTGTATTCTTAGCCTGAAAAAGGAGAATGCTTGAGGGATTTATAGCGAATGCATGCACACACACATACACACAAACACACACACAGCCCCCAGAGGCTCAACAAAACTGATGCAATTATACAGGAGAATGAATATGTATTCATATATGCGAATTTATTCGGAGCTTCAGTCAAGTATCATAACTCCATTGCTATACGCCTACGCATTTCACTACCTTCATGTTTATAAATCCATAAAGTAAATCAAGATGTAAACTGACTAATAAACAGAAATTAACTGAAGTTAAAGGCTACTTCACCTTGATTCACATGAAAAAAAAAATTTCATTTAATACATGCCAATATTTTGAATGTATTGATGCTGATAAATGCAAACTCTTGAGTTAACTTGATTTATCGGGAACAATGTTCCCACAAGGAAAAAAAAAGGAAAAAATATTCATACATATTTCATATTTGGAAGTTTACTTTCAACCCGACATGATTATTCATCATTAAGAAGAAAAAAAAAAGGGAAATCCAGTGTTTATCAAGAGAAAGCAAGAAGAGACTTGTTTCTGACAAGATGGTTAACCTGCAAGAAAACAAACTGAACTTTTAACCTTGATACCACTCATATTGCTACCACTACTTGTGATATATTTTAACCACTTTTGTGCATGATACAAATCACAATTTAAGTAATATATGACACTCTTGATAAACACCAAGAGCTCTTCTCAAGCAAAAGTTTGAATGATAATGACCTTTGGCTTCAGGAAAGTACTTGAAAAATTCAGGTCAAATTAACAGGTAAATTAGACCAATTACACCAGAAATAAACACTTTCACCAAGTTTTCCAGAAGCTCTAAGCTGCCCTAAATAAGAGGAAGAAACCCATAAAACTACAAGGCAAGAGAAAAACAATAGATAAAGCTAAATTATAATCCTTTGTGGATTTTTGGGAAACTATCAGGCACATGATTAAAGCTTCTTTGTCATATTGCAATCATACAACATGGACAATATGATTAGGGTTCTACATGTGATAGCAGGTATTATGAGTTTACACAAGACGCTCATATCGCCCAAAAACGAAAAACAAAACAAAACAAAAACGTTTTGATAGTAAAATATCCCCAAACAGATTGACCACATCCTGAGCAAGCTCTTCTTTTTGTTTGCATTTTTTTTCTTCATCTTTCAAAAAGGCTCAAAACAGGTCTAGCAATGCATACACATACACGGTAATCTGCATAATCAGCCATTCCACAGCAAGTTTCATATCCAGTACCTGCAAAATGCATTGTATTACAAAATTACCAAACCTTTACCTCAAGAACAATGACTGAAGTAGGACGAGTACTTTATCAGACATTACGAACATCCCTCTTTCCGGACTTTTCAATGTTTAGCATAAAGACTCTTTTCAAATTGAGAATCTACTAAGGCCACTGCTCTTTGGTAAAGTTACATTAATATCAGAGAAAATGAGGAGCATGAATTTGGCATATTCAGAACAGCCAAACATTGAACCTATCAAAACACAACAAAACAACTCTCACCTTGAAGTGGGAGATATAATGTGGTCCCAACATCATATGATTTTATAACTCAAGAAATGTTTGTGGCATTCTTCATTTTTTAAAGGCACATGGTCCTGGTGGTTTAGTCAAATGTGTACGCAGGCGCACGGCGCAAGTTTCCTATAGAGACCTGAGCTATCGACTCCTCTTTAGCGCTCACGCTGTGACCCATTTCCCCGAGTCCGAGGAAGTATGATCCACTGTCGTCAGTGGTCATATCACAGGTCGGCTCATGATTCGGCTGAGGGGGATGACAGCTTTAACAAATTTCTTTTGTGATGTCATAATAAGAAGCACATATGCATGCACCCTGGCACTACTACAGATTGCGTGATGCACAGAGAAGACAACAAAGGCAACATGACTTAGCAACACCTATTTACGTTACTCTTGATGACAGCTCAACTTCGGCAATCTTCGTATCAATGCTAATGGTGATCGGCAGTATCATCAACAGCGCCCTCTACACTACCAGGACTATGCGCCTTTAATTGAATGCATCTCACATTCCTAGCTCTATCTTCACATAAAGAATATGCTTTGGGATTACACAGTGTAGAATGTGTTCTGTGAAATAATGAACATGACACACTACACGTGGGCTTCAAGATACTTTGAAGAGAAGTTTCCCACCCCCCCCCCCCCCCCCCCCCCCCCCCCAGCACATCTTCTAGCCATCTTGTTCTCCATGGCTCTTACTCTTGGTGTCCCTACATCCTCTCTACTGGCTGCAGACCCAGGAGATCGAATCCCTTGGCCATCACAGCAGCAGTGGCTTCACACAGCAATAGGCGACCTGTGTTCACACTCTGGATCTCACCTGCAAGAAGATTGATGGGAATGTGAACACATCTCATTTAATATGCAGAATAATAACATATGAATATGTGACTCACGTTGACATTTTCAGCTTCCCCTGCAAAGTGGCAAGAAGTGTGATTTTATCACCTGCAGGGGGATATGTGAACACAACTCATTTATGCATAATAACAACATATAAGTATGTGAATCATGTTCACACTCAGTTTCCCCTGAAACACAATCAAAAATGCTCAAAGAAATTCGATTTCATTGCCTGCAGAATTGCACAATATCTAACTTGTGTTCACACTCTCAATCTCACCAGTGACTGAATCATACAGACATTAAAGCAGTCCATCTATGAAAGGTCAGTGAAGTCTAGTCAGCAACAAACCCTGACCATTCATAAGAAACTCTTTTAAGAGGACTTAAAGCCTTTCACTAAAGAAATCAAAGCTAAATTGCAAGATAACGTGAAGATTACACTTCATAAGCTTTCAATAGAGAAGCATGAAACATAAAGCACATAGACGGAGATAGAGATGTGGGTGGAAAACATATAAATACGGACACAAATGGATGAAGAAGACAAATATATAGAATACAGGGCACAACGAGGATCAAGCAGACAGAAAAATGCAAACATATAGATAGATGGTGACATGTTTGACAGAAAGACCCAGTTTTGACTTGAAGTTAGCACGCCATATCAAACTAGAAATGTCGCTATGGCGACTGGTATGCCTCCGCCATAATGCATGATTCTCCTAATAGGTCTAGATAGTTCATGTGGACAATGTGTGATTACATTTTCACAAAACTGGCAAAATATTGAAATGACAAGTTTGTCACAAATGTGTTGAATGTTCACCTTCCTTGACCTTGGTTTAATTGGATGAATAGGAGAGCATGTATTTGGGGATTTAAGGACTTTAACTTGACTTTGACCCATTCATACATTTAATGCAATGAGTAATTTTCATGGTACCGGTATGGAGAAAAAGTGCAATTTCTGTACTGAATAGTATTTGTTACCATGTTCATCTGGCCTTTGACCCTAAAATTCATAAGATAATCACTTTCAGGAAGAACATGCATAGATATGCAGTAAGTTTCACGATAAATTGAGCCACTTCCGAGATATGGAGGAAAAAGTTAGTTCAGCACTTTCACTTGATCTTTGACCTTTTGACCTTTGAGGCAATAAAAAAAGAAAAAGAAAAAAACTCTCCAGAGAATTTCTATTAGGTTACACATGCATACACCAAGTGTAAAAAAAAGAATACTAATCCTGCTGGCATTGCATGAACATGAGGGAAATAGTAAAATTTTGAAGTGTTGCACTTGACCTTTGACCCCTGACCTTTGACCCCATGAACCCTACATTCTCTAGATAATCACTGCCAGTCAGTACATGTATATACTACGTTCCATGAAGATACCTTGAACAATTTTCCAATTTACAGAGAAAAAAAAGAAGTTTTAATACTTTTACTCGACCTTTTGACCTTTGACCTTTGACCTCATGACCCAAACTTTCACCAGAGAATCTAAATTGGGTAATACATGTATACACTAAGTTTCAAGAAAATATCTTCAGGCATTGCATAGATATGGTGGAAATAGTGAAATTTTATGTATTTGACCTTGACCTTTTGACCTTTGACCTTGAGCACGTGCACCCAAAAGTTGATAGGCACAACTTCACCCCCTAATACACATACATGCCAAGTTTCATTAGGATACCTCAACAGCTTTTGATAGTTACCTTGTCCACAAAATTCATTACGGACGGACGGAAAGACGGACGGACGGACGGACGGACGGACGGACGGAAGGACGGACGGACGGACAACCGGAAAACATAATGCCTCCGGCACCACTTCGTGGCGGAGGCATAAAAATGTTGCAGTATATCAGATCAAGACTCTAACCTGTCTGTTTGTCTTTGACAATGCAGTAGCAAACCTCGTAGAACTCTGTGAAGGTGTTGGCCAGCTCGTAGAGGTAGTCACAGAGAGTGTGCAGGAAGAGGTCGTCCAGGATGCGGGAGATGATCTCCGGGAAGCGCATCAGGCACTTGGCCAGCTTCCACTCCTTGGGGTGGTCCAGGGGGACGGGCGTGGTCTCCGCTGCCTTCCGCAGGGCTTCGGAGGACACCTTGGCATTCCTGGCAATAGACCTGAGTTGCCATGGAAACAAACATCATCATCATCTTGCGTATTATCCCCGAGACAGAACTTGAATTTAGCAGGCAAAATATCTGTCATTACATAACAGCAAATGTAAAACACATCCAACTTTGAATAACATCAGAGACTGTGACAAGTGTTTCTAAATTGTCTTTAAACTTTGCAGGTCTTCTTGTGTACTTTGGACATGACTGACCATGATTACTAATACATGTGCTGTCCTTAGGGTAGAATTTCACCATACACCTCATCCTTTTGAAAGTCTATTGTTCAAGCCACATCCTATGGAGTTATTGAAAGATGATAGAACAAAAGCATAGTCTCCAACTCACCTGATTCTGGTGTATGCATAGAGTAGATAGACAGCAGTGTTTCCTTTGTCATCCAACATCTGTGATAAGACACAAATTATAACAACAATGATGATAATAATGATGACAGTATTAATTACAGTAGTAGTAGTAGCTGTATCAATGATACAATACCAGTAATAATTATGATAATAGCAAAAGAGAGAATCCTTTTCAAGTGAAATGATATTCCTTCCTACTTTGTCTTTTAAGCACTAACAAACATAACATGAAACACATTATAAATGAGCATTGAAATGATCAATGTTTAAGTAGTAGCCATGATAAAATATTAATGGGCATTCGTACTCGAGCAGGACTCGAACCTATGACCTCCTGCTCCTGCTCGAATATGTACGTCCATGATTTCTTTTATCATGGCTGCTACTTAAAAATTGATCAATTCAGTGCTTATTTATGTCGATGGAGGGGAATTTGTCAATCAGCTGCAATAAAAACATTTTAACGGAAGAATTTCATGAATTTGAAGCAGCTGACCTTGTCGAAAGAGAAGACATAGTCATTGGTCCTACGATGACTGAGATCTGCATACTTGATGCAGCCATAAGCCACAGACTCCTGGGCAGCCTTCAGCTCTTCAGCTGACAAAACCTGCAGGATGAAAACAAAGAATAACAGTCTTTGTTAAAGAACCAAAATCACATTAAAATTTGAAAAACAAACAAGATATGATAGACACATAAACAAAACCCCAAAACAAATGAAAAACGAGCACCCACATAATGCTGATATATATCTCACATAGTGGTGAATTTGGGACAAAGCCGGCAACTGTCTGTCAATTTTACAATGATAATTGTACCATGCGACAGCAGTGGTCAGGGAGAAAGCATGTCCTAATCTCACCCTGTCCTTCTCCCTTTCTCTGAGGGTCTTTTAAGGAATACCTCATACCATCATCTCAAAGAAATACCTCATCTCACTACTTCCTTCCTCTTTTTTTTTTTTTTTTTGAGGGTCTTCAAGGAACATCTTCATTCCTTTTCTTCTCTTTGAGGGTCTCCAAGGAACATCACATACCCTCTTCTCTTATCATCCCTCATCGTTTGATTGAGGTCCTCCAAGGAACACCTTGGAACCGTTCATTTAGGTTGTCAGCCCTGACAAGTTGTCAAGTCTCTGACAATTACCATAGCAACAGTCTGTGACTAGAGCCTTTCAGCCAATCAAAATGAAGGATTTTACTGAAGTTGTCAGAGACTGACTTGTCAGGGCTGACAACTTTCATGACACTTTGCCCTTAATTATCTCACTATATCCCACCCCTTTTCTTTGAGGGCCTCAAAGGAATGCTTCATACCTTCGTCTCTTATCATCCCTCCCATTTTAAATGAGGTCCTCCAAGGAAAACCTCACACTCTCACCTCACTCACCTTGTCCATTCTTTCTTCCTCAAAAGTCTCTAAGGAACAGCCACTGCTGACATCATACCTTGTCCTTCCCTTATCTCTAAGGGTCTCCAAGGAATACCTCACACCCTTGTCTGACCTTGTCCTTTCTTTTTCCTAAAGGATCTCTATAGAGCACCTAAAGATGAAATCTTACCTTGTCCCTCCCCTTGTCTTTAAGGGTCTCCAAGGAGCGCCTCATGCCTTCATCCAGAAGGTCCACCAGCCGCACCGTGTCTCCAGATCGCGTCTTGAATTTCTTCCTGATAAATTACGATAATTAAGGTGACATGAAAACAATAATAACAACAAAGATTACAAGCTTGTAATGTGGCTGGCACTGGTGATTTCTAGGTAAGCACAACATACATACGAAATACAGATATCTTTGAGAACCAGATAAAAATCACATTAAGCCTCTGTCAAATGCTAAAAACTAAGGCGTCATCATACCAACACTATTTGTACTATGACTACTACTTTAATACCAACACTCCTCCTGAAAATGCAATATTCTCGTCTCTATGCACAGACTCAATACACAGATATGACAGAATTCTATTATAGTCGGTGAACTTTGAAAATATAACTCCAGTTGATTATCACCACCTTGTCATAAATAATCAAAAGGTCCTTAACCATTGGCAGGATCTTGGTTAACGGCCTTGCCAGGAAAATGCCAATATCCACAAAAAGCCTCTTCGTTGTACTCACTTGTCTTCTCCTAGGACGACTCCAAAGCCAACATGCTCTATCCTGGTTTTGTCGGGATCGTACCAGCCCAATTTGCGACATCCACTAAAGATTGCATCAAAGTGAGTTCCCTGTTGAATGAGATTATAATAATAATAATGATTCATGTGACTTATAATGCACCAAATCCACTCTGATCTGCTATTACTTAAAGCGCAATAAACAAATTAAGGAACATACAGAATTACCACGATTACTAATGAGGACTAAAAGATATGTTTTAAGGTGATTCTAAGCAGAATTAGATGATTTACATATCTCTGTGTCATCTGGGAGGCTGTTCTACACAGAAGGCAATACATGCACCGTGATGCACGAAGGCTCATTCTCCCCATGTTATAGTCAATATTGGTATGACAATGTCTTTAGAATTCAATTATCGTAACTTTTGCGCACGTGCGTACTAAAGAGGAGCTGAACCTTGAACACAGTGAAAAACAATCAACAAAATAGTAAAAAGGAAACAAACAATACAATCTTTAACTGGTAAGCAGTAAAGAGACTGTAAAACTAGGCTACAGTAAGCTACAGTGTTCTGACGTTTTAGTGATTGAAACAACTGAGTTTTGGGTAGATTAAACAAAAAGGAGCACCACCAAAATTGATCTTGGAGGAAATAAAAGCGTGGATGCAAAAGTTTTCAATGTGCAGGATGGGATTTGAACCCATGACATGAATCCAGATCCTGATCCACTACACCACAGTGCCCCAACATCCAAATTTGAATTCATTATACGTACTTTAAGTCTTATGACCAGTAGAAGACTTCTTTCCTGGTCAACTTTTCACTGCAGTAAGCAGTTACAGCTGTACTTGTGTGCATAAAACTCTATGTCCATGGTATATAAAATACACAAAGTCCATTTCTGGCAGATATATAATATGATATTTTTGTTTCATACAAGCTCTGCGAGATTTTTAAATCTAACTCTTTTATAGTGCAATACTATGTAGAGGTCTGACATACCTGACCCATGTCAACAACATAGATCAACCAATCTCCCTTCTCTTCGTGCACTCGCTGTCGGAGCGTCGCCATGTCCGACGTGTCATAGGTGTACCCGCCGTCCGACTTGACGATGGTCAGAGGAACGGAGCTCCCCGGGGTGAACATGATCTTCCTTCCCTCGTCCTCTTCCAGCACACCTTCAGGGGGAAAAAAAGGGCCAGAGCCTGGATTAAGGCTAAGTAGGGCATACTTTCCTTAACCCTTCGTGTGCTTTGAGTGCGATTGGCACACAAATCCCAATAGCATTGTACACACTGTATGAAGTCCCTGGCACAGAAAGGCTGAATGGATTTTTAGCCCAAAATAAAGGACTAGTCACCTCCAAATATCAAAAATACAATGCCTTTTCAAAAAAATACTGGGATGTTTTCATCACTAAGACATCCCTGTCATGTCCAGAAATTGTGCCAACAACATTCTGTTCATCAGGATTAACATCTACAAACTCAAAAACACATGTGAAAAGCACACAGAAATTATGTCATATGAGTAAGTAAAATTGTCCCTTTCACTTTGCTATCACTATGCCAACGCTACACACTAGCACTGGTCCAATGGTCCAGGACCAGTAAAAATCCCTGTTGGACCAGTACCTTTTTCAGGTATGGACCACTAAATAATTGAAAAACTGGGTACCTACTGGTCCGACAGACAGGTTGGACCAGTAGAAAAAAATGGGTTAGTGTGCAGTCCTGACTATGCACAATTTCAGACAAAGTTTTATATCGTACACTATAATATCATTCATGACTCTCTAACTCATAACACAACTAGATATATCGCTACGGCTACTGATATGCCTCCGCCATAATGCATGGTTCTCCTAATAGGTCTATAGTACAATGTCTTGACAATGTGTGGTGACAGTTTCACACAATTGGCAAAATATTAAAATGACAGGTTTGACACAAATGTGTTGAATGTTCACTTTTCTAGAACTAGGTTCAATTGGATGAATGATTAAAATGTCAGAGTGCAGGTATTTGGGGAACTGATGATTTTTACTTGACTTTTGACCCTTTTATAAGTTTATGCATTGAGTAATTTTCAAGGTATTGAGAAAAAGTATAATTTCAGTATCAAATGGGAAAATAGCATTATCTAAACCTGGCCTTTGACTTTTGACCTCACAGTTCCAATGAGCATCACTGTTAGGTTGAACATGCATAAATATGTAAGTTTCATGATGATACCTTGAGTTACTTTCGAGATATGGAGGAAAAAGTGCAATTTAGCACTTTCACTTGACCTTTTACCATTTGACCTTTGACCTTTTGGCAAGAAACTTCCCCAAAAATATATATTGGGTAATACATGCCATACATCAAGTTTAAAAAAAAAACCTTCAGGCATATTGCATTTTAAGGAAAGTAGTGATATTTTGAGGAGTTGACCTTGACCTTTGACCCCTGACCTTTGACCCATGACCCCCAACTTCCCTAGATAATCACTGCCCATCGGTACAAGCATATATACTAAGTTCCATGAAGATACCTTGAACCATTTGCGAGATATGGAGAAAAACATGAAATTTCAATTTTTTTTTCACAAAATAACCTGTGACCTTTGACCCTGTGACCCTAAAATCCACACAAAGTATTATCCCCCGAGGATATACCCTCATACCAAGTTTGATGTAAAACCACCACACGGTTCTTGAGATATCGACAAAAACAAAACGGGACGGACAGACGTACGGACGGACGTACGGACGTACGGACGGACGGACGGACGGACGACCCGAAAACATAATGCCTCCGGCCACTTCGTTGCGGAGGCATAAAAATATTTTCATATATCCAAGAAGACCATGATTTTGGTAGATAGGTTGACAATCTTCGTAAGTGCTGACACAGCACTAACATCATACTTGTTTTATTTCAATATTCTGAAGCTGGTAACTGCATTACCAGTAGCAAATCTCTCATTTCACGAAAGCAGCAGAAAAGACTATGGGCTGGAACACAGACCATGCTCAATTTTTCACACATTATTATTGAATAATTGAAAGAAAAATATTTGCACCAACCTGCCTTCTCGAGCATTTCCACCACTGAATTCATCCTTTCCTGGTAGAAAGACTCTCCCCTGGGAACTAGATTCTTTATGTCCAGTCTGTCATACACCTTATTGAACTCTGTGGATATTAAGAGGGGCACATCAGAAATGTTATTTAGAATGGTAGTCTTGAACCAAAGGTCATTGTCAAGAATATCTTGTGACATGTTTTACCACAAAGTGATCATCAATAAGTGTACAAAAAGTTGAAAACGTAAAGACTCATAGAGACAACACATGATGTTTAATCATGTCCAATATATGACTTAGGTATGAATATCAAATTGCAGTGAAAAAAATAAAAGGCGCAGACTCTTCCAAGAGAGTTAGTAATTGAATGTCTGGTGAAAAATGTGAGTTGTGAGTGAAGTTTGAAAGTGCTCCTGGGGTACGTTTCATGAAGTCATCACATGAAAGTCGTTACACAAATCTCAGAACAGCCAAAGTTGCTCACATGTAGCTATGAGAGACTTTCAAATCTATTTCACGAAGTCTCTCATAGGTGTGTCTTATGAGCAAAAAAGTCTCCCATGTGACTTTCATGAAATGGACATCAGATTATCAATTATGCAAAGAAATTATGGGAGTTCCATAGGCTAGGAGCAATAGAGGATTAAGAGAGAAATGTGTTTTTACTTTGTCATCCACTCTCAAAGACAGAGATTTAATGTGCCATGTTTGCACGTCTAACTCAGCTGATGGTGTGCCAAGTTTGCTTATTCTGCTTAAATGCACAAACCCGCCAAAACCCATCGATTAATCGCCCAATGCCACAGTACAATGAAAGCATTTCTCATGATTCCATTCCTGTTGCATGTAGCATGAATTTTATGTGATGACTGACTATCAACTGGTGTTCCCTACTGGATCTACAAGTAAATTCTTGGTTTCTGTCACTGTTTTGTGTGAAAAGTCATGCCTCTTCAATTATGTAGCATCTGGCCATTACAAAGATTAACTATCATAGATTTGTCATACAATTGACATCACTGTAAAGCTTGGCATTTTCTCCAAAACTTTGCTTATTACATGTCTAGGGTAATAGAAATTTATTAAAGTTACATAGATTGGAAAAACAGAATGTGTTCCCAAAGCATGACTATGTTGCGGTCTAAGAATATGGCACAATGAGGGTTCACACCATGGCACATAACACTGACCTCTCTTGGAGATGTCACAGATGAGCTCCCATGCCTTAATGATGTCTGGTTCGTGGCTCTGGAGTCTGACCACCATGCTGTAGGCTCTCTTCTTGAACTCCTCGTCATGGTCAAACCTCACCTTCGACTTCTGGTTCAATCAAACGGCAAAATTATCATTCATTATCAAAAACTCCCAAACCAGTTGATGGAAAGTGCATACATATGTGCACTAATTGCTTCTTTTCATCTAAGTAATTCTTTTTTAAACTGCCACTAGATTAAGGTCAGGGGCCAAACTCAATTTGAATGCTTTTGTGAATTTCCAAGGGGGGGAGGGGAGGGTGGAGGGGATGTGGAATAGGTTCAAAGGACCCAATGCCTTTCCTGCTTTCTTTAGGGTCACTAATGCCTCAGACACCCTGTGGTGCACAGGTGGAAGTATGTTATGATGGCTCCAAAGCGTCACAATATAGTTAGGACATCTGTTAACAACTCAGTTTCCCTACAATCAACAACACAGAAAACTTCTTCCAACTATTAACAAACAGTATGATTTGCTTCATCTATTCCCACAGTCATAAATGGTCTTTCAATAAACAAAAAAAAAAAGAGAAAAAGAAAAGAAGAAGAATATGTATGCCTCTTAGCTGACCTTGTAGAACTTCTGGAGATCATGGATGGGTGGAGACTCGTTGAGGTAGTTAGGAAACTGGTCTGCCAAGTGAGTGATCAGCATACCAAACTGAGTCCCCCAGTCTCCCAAATGGCTCACCTTCAGGACGTCATGACCTTAGGAGAGAGAGAGAAAAAAAGGGTCAACTAAAGTGGTACCTTCATTAAAAACAATAATCTTTTCAGCCATTTGAATAATTATGCAGTACCCGCTACATGCTGTAAAGGATTATTTGATATCATTCACCCACAAATAGTCTCAATTTTAGTAAAAGTCATTTACAAAATACTGCTGTGATTTCACTTTCTTCTCCAGAATCTATGTTGCTCTCCAAGCAAGAGGTTCCATGAAACTTCTGGCTCCTTGGTTCATTCTAGCCCATTACTACCACCAATTTGTAAAATTCCCCAAGCTTTGAGAAACTTACCCACAAATTCCATGAGCCGGAAAATGCTCTCCCCAATGATGGTCGACCTCAAGTGACCAACGTGCATCTCCTTGGCGATGTTTGGTGAGGACATGTCAAGGACAATCCTCTTCCTCTTCTTGATGGGTGGGGGCATCACCCCCTCGGTGAGGATGGAAGTGATGAGGGGGGCAACAAAGGCCTTCTTGAGATGGATGTTGATGAAACCTGGCCCTGCAATATCAACCTGTAGTTAATGGATAAAAAATCTGTTTAGACTTCATTCAATGGAGTGAACCAATATTTTGAGATAAAGTTTTTCTTACCAGTACTGAAATGTTTGACATATTTGAATTATTCATTGCAAATTTGACCTAAATCAGACAAGGAGTAAGGAAGCCACAGCTCTTTGAATAAATGAACCATACAGGGTGACAAATTAACCCAGGGTGGGACTTGTGGACAACTCTCCATTCATTTTCTGTACAAAATTTCAGTATTTTAAAGTTTTCTTTGGATTCACAAAAACATGGTTTAACTTCACAATATGTATTTGCGAAATGCATTCCTCTGTGCCATATTTGGATTTCAGAGAAAAAGTTATGCTCATTGTTACGAAAATTGGAAAAATGTGAAATTTTAAGGATTAAACGTTGGAGACATGTCCACAATTACATCACAAGCTGTCTGTCGCCCTCTAGTGACTGTTAAACTTTGCAAAACGGGAACTTCCTTGTTCCTTGCCCAATTTGGCTCGAATTGGCAGTGATTAACATATCAAATATTTGAATAATAACCACCTAAACACGAAGGCATTGTTTCCCTTTAAGATTTAAAGTGCAAAATGTTCTAGTTGACTTCTGCATAGAGTACAACCACACAAACAGTATAGTGGAACTTAGATTTGAAATCAGTCTTAAAGCAGGAGACTTTCAAAGTTTCAAAGCGTCAACAAGTAGTAGTTAATGGAACTTTGTCTAAACCAACCCATGTAATGAGTAGCATACCACAGGGCAGCATTCTTGGACTGGAGTTATTCCTCATTTACATTAATGATCTGCCCAACATTATTGGTTTGCCAACAACGTCAGTTAAACTCTTTGCCGACGACGCTAAACTCTACTCTGTGGTAAACAACATCAGTAACCACACGGCCCTGCAAAGGGATCTTAAAAACCTCAACAAATGGGCAGACACACGGAAGCTACCTTTCAATACAGAAAAATGCAATGTGGTTCATTATGGGAGGAATAACCCTTGCTTCAGCTACAGTCTTACATCTCAAGGTCCCTTCATCTCATCTTCTACCACTGAGAAGGATTTAGGTGTCACGTTCGACAACCAGCTGAAATTCTCAACTCATGCAGACAACATCACAGCAAGTTCAAATCGCAAAATGGGAATTATCAAACAATCACTTTCTTCACTAGATCAACGATCATTCACTCAACTCCACAAATCTGTAGTACGCCCATCACTGGAATATTGCTGCCAGATATGGCACCCTTGCTTGTAAAGGGATACACAAAAGATAGAGAAAGTCCAAAGACGAGCAACCAAGTCAATACCTAACCTCAGGAATCTCACATATCCAGAGAGACTAGCAGAACTGAAATTACCTTCATTAAGTTACCGCAGACACCGAGCAGATCTTATCCAAACGTTCAAGATTATGAATGGGCTGGAAGACATTGGACTGAGCAAGTTTTTTGAACTTGAGAACTGACAACAGGACTAGAGGGCATAAGTATAAGGTGACGAAGAACAGATGCTAAACTCAAAAGTGGTTAAATGTCTTCTCACAGCATATTATCACGGAATGGAATAATCTCCCGGATTATGTGGTAAACAGCACATCACTCAACTCTTTCAAATCCCACTTGGAGAAAGCATGGAAGTTAAAAGAAAGGACAAATATAACCCCGAACAACAATTCTTATGCCCATGTTCTCACTAAACCGCACAGCACAGAAAACAGAAGTTTGTTAGTTACCACATCCAGAAGTTGGAGCAGCAGAGGGGCAAATAACTTCTGTATAACTTTAATGCCCACAACCAGGTATGTTAACCAGGTATGTTCAAATTTTTGCATTTTAGTGATATTGGTCACAACTAAACACAAAAATTTAAAAAGGCAACAAAGTCTGTACAGCCACAGGCCCTTTCCTCCCAAAAGCATACAATCATTTTGACAAAAATTCGTAGCTTGGCAACTGACTTACAGCTAACTCAACATCTTCCTTTGTTGGCTACTTACTGTACTTTCACATGATATAATCTTTCGCGCTGCAAAATTGTTTACCCATTCAAAATGTGTAAGAGAAAATTGTGAAGATATCTGCGGGTTTTACAATTCACGCTAGCCATAACTAGCTTGAAATACGCGAACATTAATGTATCTCAATAATTTCTGCTTATACAGTAATGCGATAGCTGAGACCTCACCTTCTCTATGACATCATTGGATGGGATGTTTGCCTGGATTTGCTGGGCAACAACCCTAGGAGAGACAGACGTTCCCTGAGCTTTCAGTTGCTGTAGAGGTAAACAAAGTAAAGTCACGTACACCGCATGTGTAACTTCATCCTGAGAGACCTTTCATATTAATTTCTGCTTGAAATGCTACACTACATCTGATTGGCAGGATCCTTCATGAGCTTGCAATGATTTGCTTTGTAGTGAAAAAATTAAAAACTAGAAAAGCACTCTGAGAGCGCAGACCTCCGCCAAGCAGCTACTTTCCACTGATGATCTTGCTCTTCCCAAAGAGATTTTTCTCCTCTCCACCACTGGGGGAAAGCTTTTTGGGCTCTTCCATAGAGATCAGTGATTTCCACCCACAGGTATACATGCTGAAAAATCACCTGATTTCCCAATATAGAAGTCTTTGTTACATCATAAAAACTCTCAGCTGCACGGCGCGCCTCGCCCTAGCAGAAACTAGAGAACGCGTTTGAAGACCTCAAAAATGCGCAGCTTGAACTCCCAAGTTCATTGACCCTCCCTGTCAAAATATCAAAAATCCTTCATAAATTCCCCAAAAATTCTTGGATCACTACCAAAATTTAATCATTTGTTACTTGGGTCATTCTCAACCTTTCCTGTAAGTTTCATCCAAATCCATTAATTACTTTTTGAGTTATTTTGCACACACATAAACAAACAAACAAACCAATGGCAACGAAAACATAACCTCCCTTGTCGGAGGTAATAAGAGAAAATAATGTACAGAGAGTTTCCTTCTTTTTTTCTTTTTCAGATGAAGATGGTGCTGTTCTTCATGAAGCAGTCTTTATTTCTTATTATGGTATAGATTGAGTGTTACAAAAAGTGACTTGATTCACAGGAGTCTTCTACCCCTTACCAAAAAAAAAAGATTCAGTCTGAACGTCCCATTCCATAACAATAGCTTTGCCTGTGCATACGGGGCTTGACATTAATGGTGGCCCAGTGGCACTGGGCCACTAAATTTCCAAAAAGAGTATCGTTTGGTCTGATCCAGCACTATAAGATTAAAAATGTATTGTTGTGTTTCTGTTTATTTCGGGCCACTACATTTCTTTTTCAGGCCACCATAATTTCAGATTAATAGATTTTAGTGACCCAAACTGACCTCCACAGAAAAAGTTAGTGTTGAGCTCTGATATATACTTAATACTTGATATATGTTTGTATACCTAAAATATGATATTGTGGGATTAAACAATGCAACTGTTTGTACTTTAAATCACCTCATATACACTAAGTAACATTGCCAGATTACTTGAACCAAGGACCAGATGACTCAGAGTCTATAGTCTTATCCACTAAGACATATAGTGGCTGTGAATTTTCACCTGAGCAATGGCCATTGCACTGTTGCACTGGTAATCACCAAATTTCTCCTGCTGGCTGGGCTGCACCGTCACAGGGGCATTGGGGAGGGCGGGGTAGGCTACCCTCAGCGTTGTCCTAAAGATCTGCATCAGCTTATCACAGACATTGCCAGCATGGTCGTTGCCCTGGGATGATTCCTCTTCTTCTATACTCTGCAAGACACAAAATGAGGCTGGATATCATTAGATAGATACAAATGAATAAAGAAATGCTAAAACAAACATAAATACAAGCATAGATAAAGAAAGAAATGAACCAATAAATGAAAAATGATATCAAAACATGTACTTCATCATGAAAATTAAATATGAAAATATATCAAAATGTGTTGGGTTTTTTTTTTTCCGTTGGAGTCTTAAAATATTAAGTATGAAGCAACTAGGGTGAATAAAACTCCATGAGAGACAGAAATATGACAAAGTTTCACCCATAGAGCTTAGTCAAGTAATAGTCTTGAAAATAATTAATTATTATCAATAGCTTGATAATTAAAGCCCTGCAAGTGAAAACTCACCACATTTCTTTCTTTTTGCAACAATTTCATTCAAGCGATTTTTTTTATCACATACATTCAAATAATCTCTAACTCTTTCAGGAAAAAGGAACAAGCGAAAGGAAGGATTTTCAATAATTAAGTTTTATGAGACAAGCACGATCATCCATTCCTGAAAACAATATCCCTTCATCCATCAATCATCTGTACCTTCATTTCTGTAGGTAACTATCTATTCATCCATTTCATTCAACTTGTTATGACAGTAAATTATACTTTGCACACAAATGAAAACATTTGAATTGATGCCAAAAACCACTACCAAGCTAGTTTTTGTTTTGTTTTGTTTTTTCCCCTACCCGCTTGAGGTGCATGATGCGATACTTCAGCTTCTGGTTCTCGGTCTGCAGAGCCTGGAGTTCAGGAGGAACAGACTCCCAGTCGGCCACGCCTCCATTCTGGAGCTCCTGAATCTCTTGCTTCAGAGATGCAATCTGCGCCTCCTGCAGCAGTTTGCAGAAAACATTGATTGAGCATTGTCATTAATATGTGGTCATTTAAGAGTGCTGATGGAATTTCAAGACTTAAAGGGGAAGGCTAGTAACTGATCAGTGGGAATCAGTGGAAATGCTGGGAGATGATTGTTCCAATCCTTATGGGATTCATTCAAGAGTTCATTGTATATCTATTGTTGTGTGAAAATGATTTGCTTCAGAATGGTCTCATATTCAAGTAATGTGCAGATTAATGCTCCGTCACTGACCAGGGACGCTAACCTGGAAGCATTAAACTGCACATAACTTGAATATGAGACCATTCTGAAGCAAATCATTTTCACACAACAATAGATATACAATGAACTCTTGAATGAATCCCATAAGGATTGGAACAATCATCTCCCAGCATTTCCACTGATTCCCACTGATCAGTTACTCGCCTTCCCCTTTAAATAGGTTTTCTAGTATGGTAGCATATGAATGAGTCATATGGGGTGCTCTCTGAGACCGAGTCTCTGATTCAAACCTTGCTTGGAATAAATAGGCCTACTAGTAATCATCATGATCATAGAATGGGTAAATAGGAAATGATGCAATTCAGAAGAAATTTTGCAACAGAAAGGTTAGATCCCCTTATTTTCAGGCATATGATCTAGTAATCTCAATAAAAAGGAATAGACAAACAAACGAACAATCGAACATCTCGTTAAAAATAAAAGTATGCAAAATAGAGCTAAGTTTATGCCTTGGAATAGAGTAAGTAGAATACAAACCGGATTTCTAATCCCTAGCTAGGAGTACTGGACCCTACATTGTGAAAGAATTTGGGAAAAAAACATTATGTGTACCCTCCTCTAGCATTAACAATGCACTGCACTCGAAGTAAGAATTTGGTGGTTCTATTCTAATTTCTATCACAGTGATGACGAGATTGAGCAACTCGCGAGTAGACAGAAAGATCCGTCTGTCCGAAGGAGTCTTTTATTTTTTGACATTATCGCTCTGGGGATCCGTATCCGGGCACTTACCCCCTGGGCAACTACCCTCCGGATAACTACCACAAGGATAATTACCCCCCAGGGCTATACCCCCCTAGGGCAACTACCACCCGGACAACTACCCTCCTAGGGCAATTACCCTCCAGGGCGATTACCCCACTAGGGCAACTACCCTCCTAGGGCAATCACCCCCAAGGATAATACCCCTAGGAAAACTACCCACCGGGTAACTACCCCCCGGATAACTACCACCCGGATAACTACCACCCAGATTATTACCCCCGGAAAATTACCCCCTAGATAAATACCCCCGGATAACTACCACCCAGATAACTACCTCCCGGAGAACTACCCCCTGGATAACTACCCCCCCGATAACTACCCCCCGGACAACTACCCCCTGGATAACTACCCCCCTTATAACTACCACTCGGAAGACTACCATCCGGAAAATTACCCGCTGGACACCTACCCCCCAGATTCAGTGATTGTTTAAGTTGTATCTGTATTTGAATTCACTGGAGTTGTTTGTTTGTTTGTTTGTAATAATGTATTATTTCACAGTGCTATCTGGGGGTAGTCATCGGGGGGGGGGGGGAACGCCTCATGAGGCCCCCTATTCACTTCTTTTTCATCTCACATCTGACGTATAAATTGTCGCAACTTTGCACGGTGATTTTTTGTTACACACACATGTCCACTATCCATGATGATCCGACTGAGTCTGATCAGGCCGCTAGGTGCGGCAGTCTTGCATTGTGCGAACACGCTAGCGCCCATGTTTTGATGGGCGCTCTGCATCGGTTGATTAAAACTCGATTTTTTAAATAAAAAACAGACAGGATTTTTTCTTCTTTTCATCATGGATAGTGGACATGTGTTTGTAACAAAAAATTACCATGCAAAGTTGCGACACTTTATACATGAGGAGATGTGAGACGAATAAGAAGTGAATAGGGGGGCCTCATTTTGTGGTAAGCTCCGAACTTATGGAAGTGGACCAGTTAAAGACAAACAGGGTAAGATCCTCACTACAGAAAGACAAATAGAAGAAAGATGGACGGAACACTTCAAAGAATTACTTAATAGAGCTACACCTGAAGAGACACCAATTATAGAAACAGCAGAGAATGATTTGGACATCAGTATTGAACCCCCAAGTAGAGAAGAAATTATTGCAGCTATTAAGACACTGAAGAATAATAAAGCCCCTGGAAGAGATGGTTTGAGTGCTGAACTGTTCAAGGTTGACCCACACAGGTGACACCAACCCTTCTGAAATCTCTCTTTCATGTTATTTGGGAAGAAGAACAAGTGCCAAAAGACTGGACAAAAGGCATCATTGTCAAAATACCCAAGAAAGGTGCACTAAACGACTGCAACAATTGGCGAGGGATAACTCTCCTCCCAATGTGTAGTAAAATTCTGGCCAAGATTATTGTACAACGTATATCAGATGCTGTAGATGGAGCTCTTAGGCCAGAAGAAGCAGGGTTCAGAAAAAGACAGGGGTTGCATAGATCAGATCTTCACATTGAGAAACATCATCGAACAGTGCACAGAATGGCAACGAACACTGTATGTTAACTTCATTGACTTTGAAAAAGCATTTGACAGCATTCACAGAGACAGTCTTTGGCAAATATTACGACATTATGGAATTCCAACAAAAATTGTGCAACTCATCAAAAGTTTCTACAAAAATTTTTCCTGCACTGTTGGAAATAGCAACCTTTACTTTAAGGTGGAAACGGGTGTTCGGCAGGGATGCGTGATGTCTGCCATTTTGTTTAACTTGGTCATTGACTGGACAATGAGACGTACAATGGAGGGATCGCAGAAAGGAATCCGCTGGACTCTCTTCTCCATGTTGGATGACCTGGATTTTGCAGATGATCTGGCTCTGTTGTCACATTCGCATAGTCACATCCAAGAGAAGACTAACCATCTGTCTACATTTGGAGGACAGGTGGGACTGAAAGTGAACCAAAGGAAAACGGAAACAATGATTCTTAATAGTGACAACCCCACGCCAGTCAAGGTCTATGGTGTCAACCTTCCCAGAACAGAGCAGTTCGCATACCTGGGCAGCATAGTACGAAAGGATGGTGGAACAGAAACTGACATCAGGAACAGACTGAACAAGGCAAGAAATGTTATGAGAAGTATAAACAGTATCTGGAAATCACAGCAGTGCACCTAGAAAACCAAAATGAAATTGTACAATAGCTGCGTGCTGTCAACCCTTATGTACGGATCTGAATGCTGGCGAATGACCAGATGCGATGCTGCCAAGCTATCAGCATTCCACACCACATGCCTGCGTAGAATCCTGCGCATTTATTGGCCCAACAAGATATCCAACTGCTACCTCTTCTTACAATGCCGCACTGAGGACCTGGAGACTCTAATCACCAGGAAGAGATGGAGATGGATTGGACATGTCTTAAGAATGGACGCAAGCTCCATCCCAAGAGTGGCTCTTCGTTGGACACCTGAAGGGAAAAGAAGACATGGTAGGCCCAAGCAGACGTGGAGAAGAACAGTAGAAGGAGAAATATCAGATCACAGACAGTCCTGGGCTTCTCTACAGAGGATGGCCAGACGGGTGGAGAGCCTTCGTCGCTGCCCTAGCGTCAATTACCGTATGGTCGCCACTTGTGTGTAATTCTTGTGCACGTCCGCGCTGGCGAACTAATATCGGCACTGAATTAGTTCGCCGCTCATAGCCTGCAACATATTATTAGCGTGTGTGTTATACATACGCTTCAATGAAGGAGGCATTGTCGGTCACCGCGTTTGAAAATCTCCCTTAATCTGCCACCCGAAATCCTTTCTAAATCAAAAACATCCTCGCATTAAAAATGGTTTTATCACTTGTTACATATGGTAAAATATATTTTGATTACAATTATTTGTGTTTTTACGGAGGAAAAAGGTGAATTACGAATGTATTTTGAGAGTGATGAAAATCCGTCGCCCAACCTGATCTCCGATCGCGGGTTACATGCGATGTGAATGTCTGGCGACCTTACCGCAGTGGCGAACATACCGTAATTGACGTTACACGCCAGGGGGCGTAAAGGGTTGACCTGACCTGACCTGAGGGGGCCTCATGAGGCGTTCCCCCCCGGGCCTCATGAGGCGTGGGGGCGGTCCTCATGAGGCGGGGCAGTCCTCGTACGCGGGAGCGGTCCTCATGAGCGGGTTTCCCGGACTGATTACCCGAGGAGGGTAGTTGTCCGGGTGGTAGTTGTCCTAGGGGGTAATTACCCTGGGGGGTAATTGCCCTAGGGGGGTAGTTGTCCGGCGGGTAGTTGCCCTCGGGGGAATTGTCCTGGGGGGTAATTATCCCAGTGGTACGGTAGTTAGTTATCCGGAGGGTGGTTTTCCAGGGGGTAGTGTTCCTAGACCCCTGCGGATCCGATCCGTGAACATGGTTATTGCCTTGGTGAAGCCAGACGCAGTCTCCGCGGAACATATCCCCGGCCCCGACGACGACCAGATACACAACTCGCGAGATGCTCAATCAAGTCTTTTATTCAAGCAAATCAAAAACGATAAAACATTACCTGTTGCGAAGCACGTGTGGTTAATGTCTCAACCAATTTCTCCATTATCAGTCGTTTATACGGCAGCCTCAATAATCTGCGTAAGCTTGGGTACACTTGCTTGTTCTCACGTCACTCAGTTTGCCAGTCGTAGCACCCTAGCTGACGTCGTCGACGTGTGAGCAGCGCGAGCGCGCACTGCACCGCGGCTCTCTAACCCCACACGGCGTACTCGCTCCCTACTTGGCCCTGCACACGTGTGATGCTGTTGCACTGGGTGCATCGTGGCTGACGAAATCCGACTGAAACAACGCAGTAAACGTCCTTCAATTGGCAACATACAATGTACCATGGAAATGTGTGTAATGTACTTCTTCGCAGTGCCCTGTTGTTGCGCAGAGATCAGTGCCTGTGATGACTACACAAAACAAAAAGTTATCTCACCTTAAAAATGTGCATCAGTCAATAAAGTATTATGATAGTATTGCAAAGAAATATTATGTCTTTGCTCGGAAAATAAGTTGACTTTACTTTATAAATAGACATTCATGCATAACTAAGCTTGAGGAAGGACAAATATGGCAGCCCCTTGTAAACCCATTTCAATAGCCTGAACTTCGGCGAAAAAGTGATGGTTGGTGTGAGTATGTTTAAAGTTCAAGCTGATATTCACATCCTTTTTTAATGAATGGCCAAATTTCACGACTAAGTGAGATTTTGACTAGTTTTGACCACTTTGTCTTGATTAGCTATTAGGATTGACCGTACCAATGGCAATGCAATGTACAGGGCAAAAGTTGACATTTTCGCGTAGTAGTGCGAGTATGGTTAGGTGTGCAACACACCGACCGGGTCCATATCGACCGACCGCGCATTATAATGGAATTGCGCGTACAGAAAGAAAATGTACGCATGGGTCTACGCGCAACGGTGTTCGATTCTCCACTTGCACTGGGCTACGCTACCGAGTAAAATGTGGCGAAAACAACTAGATCCTAGTCTAGATCTAGTCTAAGTATTCCCTAGAACTAAATGACCGAAATTTAGCAAAATCGACTAAGGTACCGTGTGACTAATTTACATATAACTAGGCCTACCTTTGCTGACTCGTTGTTAGTTGTAGAGTATCCTTCCGTAATAAATTTGACGATTTTGACCGCAAAATTGTCACCGCCGCTTGTACGATCGTGCACACACGTTACACTACATACACATGACATAAACATTTTTCGCCCGCTACGACCGTACGAGTTGATGCAGAAACGAGAAATGAATGCGAAAAAACAAACCGACTCGTCTAATTTATTTCAATTACGATGAAAAGTTTCCTAATGAAAATCAATTCAAATTCATCAAACAGTCCATCAAAAGTAATATCGAAGATTCAAAATATATTCAAATATTATTGGGGAAAAATGACGGCTAGAAAAAGAAAAACGGGCCTGTCGAAAAAATCATTTAAGTGCCCTTTATACGTATTGTCAGGGTGGTCGGTTGAAATGAGCAGGCATCACACTTCACACTACACACACGAGCATGACAACATCATCACAAACTAGTGCATACGATGTACAATGGTACAAAAATGCAATTTATCCAAGAGGATACATACCATTCAAAATGCTTTTATTCACGAAGAACAAGTCAACTCCGTCCTGACGAAGGTAGTTTACAACACTCTGACAACTCCCCGATGGATCACTAATATAGTAATATGACACAGACTCATGTCGTTTCACACTTAACTCTTAATGTGCCAGACCCAAAACCCATAACGTGCCAGACGTTTTTACCTAACGCCAAAAAGTTTGCGAACTGGATTGACAATGTAATTTAAAACTGCCATATCTTTGAAACTATTGAATGTTTTGAATTGAGTTCTTCACAACAAATATCAAGAAATAATTGGTCTTTCGTATCATGTAGTCAGTCTGCTGTAATATCTATCTGAACCTGAAATATTGCAGAAATAATCGATATCATTAAAAGATAAATATAAATTTTTGTGTAGTATGTGAAGAAAGAGTCAGTCGTGATTTTTCTTCAATAGAATGCTCCCTTGACTCTGCGAGAAAGTTTTAGAGCTACATTTCCTCTTTCAAATGATAAAAAATTTGTCTCCTAGAGTTGTATAATTCCAAAGATATTGGCAGTTCAATTTGTCTTTTCAATTTCTTTTTCTTCCTCAATAACTCATTCACAAATCTGAGTCCTTTGAATAGTCCCAGATCTTGTATTTGAAACTAAAGTAAATCCCGGGTCCTGGAATAGTGTCTTTTGTCCACTTGAGAAGGAAGCACCTACTAATCCTTCTTTTGTCTATGTGGACTGCTGGCGGGCGTACTCTATTGAAATCGGCAGACCTTTGTTTACAGGTCTACTTTCTGTCCGCTGTACATGTGCATAGACAAGAACAAAAGCGTGTTCTTCCTTCGTATATGCTAGCATGAGGACGATTAGTGAAGTTCACCAAGACAAAAGGATGAAAGACTTGACCGCCGAAGGAAAGCTTGACCCTCTTTGAGGGACAAAGTGAAAGCTGCTCCCGCAGGAGAGCACCCAAGCAGAACAATGCGAGTGGAAATGCATAGACAACACGCGCATTCAGTAGCATACACACGCGTGGTTTATCAATGAGAATTCTGATCTATACACAGCTCGCAGAGGGTGCGCTCTCTGCGGATTTTCCCGACGCGAAAAAAATACATCTAGCTGAAAAAACACATATTTACTCAAAATTTTCCTATGTAAGTATACTCATATTTTTAGTGGAAATGATGGCTATGCTAATCAGCTACCAGTACATATCAGTGGCAGTTTCTTGATGTAACATATATGATGGTACCACAACAACTTAAATGACCAATGTTTTTCTCGCTTTTTTAGTCGCCAATCGGCGACCATGGCACGTCAGGACTAAGGTCGCCGTTCGGCGACCATGGCACATTAAGAGTTAAACTGGTTGTACAGCTAAAACACTTGCTGAAATAACTGAACTTTAAATGGACAACTAAAAACTATAAAGAGACTGCATCGCAAGAACTGCACTGTATCTCTCTGTATCTCTATCTCTATCTGCACTATATCTGCTAACTCTCTCCACACTGCCCCTTCTCAGCGCATACACCCCCTTATATATCCCCTCGGGGCCTGGTCATCACTAACAGCCAATGTCCAGTGGACATGCCTCAGTGCATTCAGACAAAGGCTGGAGGTGCATGCACTTGAGCAGATGAACTTGAGTTGGGTAACTTGTGTAATAAATGAACTTGTGTACATGAGGCACATCTAAGGGTGTGTATCAAACGCCCTCTGTTGAGCATCGACTTGGGGCAAACCCAATTTTGTTACTATACATTACACACTCACTTACATTGTATGTACCTGTATATCTCATTCATTTATTCCATTTATGTTGAATGTCTTACATCAACATAGTCTGCAATTTCGCTCTTATTGAAATACAGAAAAATGGTAATTTGTGCTTGGTACTGTTGACTGATCATCCCAAATCACCATGGCTACCATTGGATGCCAGCTATGCAATAACTCAACGGAAGCCATTGAGCTCTACGAAGCCAAGAACCTGTACCTCAAACCCATCGCCAAGATTAACATCTCGGTCACTCTGCCTCAGCTGAAAGTGCCAGGTCAGAAGTCAAGTTTTTTTATTCATTTCATGGTCGTAATAAATTGCTTCATGTTCTGTTTATACAGGTTATACATCTTTTATGGGTGTGGTAAAAATGCATTTAAACTCATCTCATATAGTCGCTCTTGTCAACATTCAAGCAAATAAATCTCTTGGTAACTCAAATGCTCCTAACAAACATGATCAATGACAAAACAATGATCTGCCTTTGTACAAGCCAAACAATATGTACAGTGTAATATGTTTATGATTATATTCATGTAATTATTATGCTGTATTCATGTGAGTTATATTTGTGTCAGTAATGAATAAAGTCACCAAAGGCACTTTGCAATCCCCCCCAAAGAAAAAAGTTTGTATTGATAAAACATACTTGTATGTCAAAGCTTATACTATATCCGAAAGCAGTATAAGAAAAATTTGTCCCGAGCACAATGACAGAAACTTCCTATTGTTTTGTTCACTTGATGGAAAGTCAGTAAAGTGATGTTGAATCTCTCGGAAAGTGTATTTCTGGTAGATAATTTATGCACAGCTAATTAGGCACCAATATACTTTCGTTTCCATGTACATCTTGTAGATATCTCAAGTTCCAGACACCCAAATCGCACCACTGTATATGTACATTTTTGCATGTACACATTAAATCCTTTGACCCACGTGTGCTTGTCCAGCAGGTTTTCACACGATCCATTCTATGCAGTGATGCTATAGAGTTCACATAAAGAATGAATTTGCTGCTTCTCATGTACAATCCAGGGAAGTCCATCAGTAACTGGGAGGTGATGGAGAAGTTGAAGAAGATGGCCAAGCCGGATACTTTCCTCGTTCTCCGTGTCACCAAAAGCTCCCTCGAGTTCATCCGCTTCGAGGCGGAGCTGGAGGCCCGCTCCATCATCAAGGTCATGATCACACGGCTGGACAACAAGAATATCAAGCTCAGTGGCTTCACGGAGATCATGAAGGTGCGCGCTGCTGAAACCAAGATCCCCTTTCCGGCCAGGCACGACTGGGATGCGTTCTTTCGCGATGCCAAGAACATGAATGAGCAGCATCCCGGTGAGAGGCCAGACACGATTCACATAGAAAACCTTCCAGTCAGGTGGTTCTCCATCGATGTCGAGCCAGACAGACCCAGCGAGATCGTCGTGCGGAACGTGTTCGGGACATGCGGCCAACTCAGGAACATTGACATCCCCGTGCTTGACCCGTACCGCCACGAGAGCCAGGTGACAGGTGGAAACTTTGGCAAAATCTCGTCGCTTGGCAACAACCTGACGTTCAACGTGTATGTGCAGTTCGTGGAGTACATAGGATTTGTGAAGGCGATGGACACATTGAAAGGAATGAAACTGATGCGGATCGGGCAGGATGGGAAGGCATACACTGCGGAGATCAAGGTATGGTTAGCAGAGCACTGCAAGCTTACATACCTACATTGTAGTTTGCACGGGACGAGCAAACCTCACTGTTTAGGAAGTGAATAAGTAAAGGCATTGGTCTTTTAGTGTATGAAACAATCCCTCAGTTGCACTTTCATAAAAATGTGGAAAATGTGTTCTACAATGCCCTGGTTATGTAGTCAATAATATGTGTCATTTGTCTATCAAAACTAACCTTGTATGCCAACCTATATTTCATGTAATCAAATACGAATATATTGTTTTACATACATGTTAAAAGTGCCGGATGGTCTGGGATTACTTGTTCAGAAATTATCAGAGGTAATTGTTGATGTGGGCTAGGAGTGGAGTGGATGAGCTTACGTTATCCCTTTGTGTTTGTTTTGAATGTATTGAATCATAGTTGAATGGAGAAATGGATAAATAGACTTACTTTTCACTTTTTCACTTTTTATTATTGACATTCCCAGGGTACAATGTATATAGTAAAGATATTTAGAATCTTAGTAGTTCCTACCCAAATTACCCAAGTGAATGTATGGCACATGAAAGTCTTCCATGGCAGTAAAACAATTTGTCCTACTGTTCTTTGCTAGGGATTTGATTTTGCTCATATCCACCTTCAGAATAGATATGCAGGAATGACTTCTGCGATCAAGTTATTTTCATTTCTTGATTACGACCAATCATTTCAGTTGTTTGTAGCTGTTAGAATGCACAAGTGCACAGTTTATGTTGTGCTCTGCTTGTTTCAGGTCGACTTTGACAAGACGCGGCACCTCAGTGCAAAGGTCATCAAGAAGAGAAAAAAGGAGCGAGACAAGCTGATGGAACTCGAGAGACAGAGAGAAGAACAGAAAAGGAAGGAAAAAGAGGAAGAGGAGAGAAAGAAGGAAGAAGAGAGGTTCAGTATTTCATTTAACATTTACAGTGTCTAGTTCTCGCTGAAAAGATTCATCTGATTGGAAAATCAACTGGTTGAATGTTCGTTCTGTCACAATCAGTGGAAATTACCTTTGCTTGATAAGACTTCCACCTGCTTGATCTGCAGGCTTCTTCAGATCGAGCGCTGTGAGAAAGACTTCCCACTAGCCAACGTAGATGACGCACGCCGATCTGAGAGGGATAAGGGAAGCCATTCACATTCGCAAACAACAAGGGAAAACCTTCAACCGAGACCTGGGGGAATACTCACTTTCCTCAATATACGATCCCATTCTCTCAGATCAACGTGCGCCAGCTACATCGGCTCGTGGGAAGTCCTTCTCACAGTGCTCGATCTGGAGAAGCCTGCAGATCCAGCAAGCGAAAGTCTTATCAAGCAAAGGTAATTTCCACTGACTGATAAAACGAATGTTCAACCAGCATCTAGTTCTTAGTTTAAAGCAAATAGGGACTTCCCAACAATTTCGAAAGTGGTTAAATTCGAGATCGTTGAGTACAGTCCTGAACAGAGAAATGTATACGTGCACATTCTTATTGGGATCAGAGTCAATATTTTTTTGTGTCTTTGAATTCGCGAATAGCACCTGACTTGCAAAATTCGCAAAAATAATGACAACCTCACGAAATATTCGGCATATACAGTAAATGCCAACCCCTAAATAGGGTTTATACATGTAAGATTCAAACAAACTGTGAAAGAGTGCTTGAATATTCTTTGGCCTCGACTGAAGTCTGTGACTTATATTTGCTTTTGAGAATTTACAAAAATGCTCCTGAATTTTTAAGTAAACTCCATGGAAAATTTGAAAATTGTATGTGACCTATGTGACCCAGTGATCATAATATTTCAAAAATATGCTAAGCTCTGTCACTAAGCGAGCCAAAGGATACACTGTTAGGATAGGTCATTCTTCTTAAACAAGCAACACATCTATGGCTGTTATAGTTTGAAATGTGTAAAATGTTGTTAATTTAAAAAGAAGTGGAATCTTGTATATGATAGTGGCCTGATGCTATTTGTAGAGATGCCAAAGTTCTGTTATTTTGTAAAGCATTTTGTTCTGTTTTAGCATGAATATTGCAGGTTTCATAGAAAATGCTGTTTTATACAAATTGTATTACACTACTACACCTGTCTATTGCTGGGGAGGTTAAAAATGCTATTTTCCACCAAAAATATGTCTTTTCAGCCCTCCGAGTGGTGTAATGCTGCTTAAAAAGGTGGCATCCTTGCATTTGAGTTCTTGACTGATTTTCAGATATCTTACAAAGCATCCATTGAAAGCTGACAACCATATTGAGAAAAACGGTGTAATGCATTGACAATGTTGGACACATGTCAATGATTCAATGCAAAAGCAATCAACTTGTACAATGCCACATGGATCAAGTTTCAATACAGATTCACTGGATCAAAATCTTTGCCCAAAACACTGGTAGGATACTGTATTACAAAAAGTGTCACAAGTGTCATAAATCCCTAATTATCCATAATTGCCTAATGATACAAGGTGATCTAGTATAAAGTCTCTTCCATATTGGCTACTGTACACGACAAAACTTTCATGGCAGTTCTATTTTTGCAAATTTGAGAATAAAATGTCGATTACAAAAGTGCCGATGCAAAAAAAAAAAAAAAATGACACTAACGGAAGCAAAAATCATTATTATGCTATTGAGGAGGCCACAAACATGAAAATAACAAGTCATAAGAATGTCAGATCGTTAGCCATTTCTGAAAAAATATCTGTTTGTGAGAATATCAGTGTTTGCAATACTTTGCTGATATCTTCTGTGCAGGAAAAAGAAAGCGGAGGAAGAAAGACAGAGGCAGGTGCAGAGGGAGATGAAGATTGTGATGAAGAAGAACAGACAGATTGAACGAGAGGAGAGGAGGAGGAAGCGGAGGGAGGAGCGCCGTCTCCAGCGAAAGATCCAGATGGAGGAGAGGAAGCTGGTCCTGGCCCAGCGGAGGTTGGAGTCCATCAGACTCCTGACGGTGCTCTTGGACAAAGTGGAGGTACAGCAACATCAAAATGTGTGAGGTGTTTACCCTAAAAGGGCTGGGGAGCGGGAACCTCCCAGTGGAGGTTGCAGTCCATTAGGATTCTGACTGTGCTCCTGAATAAAGTGGAAGTACAGCAACATCAAAATGTGTTGGGATGTTAATCCTGAAAGGGCTGGAGCGGAGGTTGGAGTCCATCAGAATCCTGACACCTCCCAGGTTGGAGTCCATCAGTCTCCTAACAGTGCTCCTCGATAAAGTGGAGGTACAGCAACATTAAAATGTGTAAGGAGATAACCCTAAAAGGGCTGGGAAGGTGGAACCTCCCAGCGGAGGTTGGAGTCCATCAGAATCCTGACAGTGCTCCTCTATAAAGTGGAGGTGTTAAAAGTAGCACCA